>NW_026030699.1:0-265 GCF_019186545.1 Solanum stenotomum
GTCTTCAAATTTTGCCGTTTTCCTCACAAATTTGTGTCTTTTAGTTTTTCTTGTTTCTCTTTCTTGCAGGTAATGGTTGTGGTTGCATCTTTATTTATGCATTGACATGTTTCTTAGACACGGGAGATTGATGTTCAAGATCCAATTTGGCTGTAATTCAAAGCTTCGTGCTACTGGCACCGGTATGTCGAACAAGATTGTTGCGCTGCTGCTCATGTTTGTCATGCCATATTGAACGGTCATGCACTTACTACATATGTTATCA
>NW_026030701.1:0-225 GCF_019186545.1 Solanum stenotomum
GGGTTTTTACACTTTGCTAAGGCATTGTCTGATCTTAGTGTTAGCATCAACCTCATGCCATTGTTTATTTATAAAAAGTTGGGTCTAGGGGATCCGAAGCCTACTACGATACGGTTACTTATGGCTGATTGAACCGTGAAAAGGACCATTGGTGTACTCTATGATGTGCTCATAAAAGTGGAGTCGTTCATCTTTCTGGCGAATTTTATGATTCTTGACTATGAG
>NW_026030702.1:0-492 GCF_019186545.1 Solanum stenotomum
ATCACATAAAACTCATTCACATCATACATACACATATAGCTTCACATAAAACTTTACATATAGCTTCATATAGGACTTTACATATAGCCTCATATGTATATAATAATACAACAATATAATAACATTCGCATAATGCCCTTCATGGCCTCAATTCACAATAATACAACAAATAACCACCTCCACCAAAGGTGGATCAAACCAACCAATAACAATTATATTAATACTAAGAGATCAAGCCATCTTACCACCCTTTTCAAAGGCCATAAGCCACAATACTCAATTTCATGCCAATTATACAATATTTATCAAGTTTGATCAACTTACCCTCTTTCCATGGCAATCTTCATCATCCTCATATTCCAACAATTAACAATACAATAACAATGATAATAACAACATTCAACTATACAAACTAAGCTAAGCATAAGCCCATAATCAACATGAAGACCAATTCACAATTTTACCCATTCAAGGCTAACATCCCACATCCTT
>NW_026030703.1:0-269 GCF_019186545.1 Solanum stenotomum
TTTGTCTGAATTTCCTTTTATTTTTTTCGTCATATTTTCGCGCGCGTAAGAATCAGTAAAAGGTGTTTTTGGGAAAATCGGCACGCGCAAACCGCCTTTAGGCAGTTTGGTTGCGTATATCTCGAAAAAATACGCGGATTCAAAAAAAAATCGCCTGAAACGGACAGCCGAGGCCCGAGTTATGGCCGTTTGAAGTTTCCCAAATTCAAAGCCACCTTCCACTTTTAAGGTGCTGAATTTTAAAAGGCCGTAACTTTCGGCTCGAACGT
>NW_026030704.1:0-1141 GCF_019186545.1 Solanum stenotomum
ACGGATTTTTTCAGCAACTTTTCATAAAATTGCCTGGTTAAGTCATAGACCTAGTCTTAGTGATTAATCTGTTATCATAATAGACAACAACGCCATTTTTCTTAGTAACTTAGTATGTGATAGCTCAACACAAACAGCTTAGCCCATTATTGGACTTACGAACATAAAGAAGTATAAAAATAAGTAGAAAAATAGTACCTTATAATGGAAGCTTCAAAACCAAATTGCACACTTTTATTCAAAAACTGAAATATTACAAGGGAAAGATTTTTAAGAGAGAGAGAGAGAGGAGAGGGGGTTCTAAAACCTGCCTCTAAAACTAATACACACTTCCTCTTATATAGAGGTTACAAACTATAACAACAATAATAGAGATGGCCCACAACTTTATAATGGCCAATAAACAAACGATAGAACCGACAAATATTATTGGCCTTCACATGGATTTATTCTTTCTAGGCCACCCAACTTATCTTTATAAAAGATATAAAGTAAAGTGAAAGTGAAAAGGACCTCCACTAGATTTTGTCTTTTCCTTTGTCCGTTGTGTAAATGGAAGATTCTTCCATCTGCTGTTGGTAACGCTTGAGAATAGTCTCAAGGTCTTCTTCTTCATCATCAATGTCTTGTGCTTCTCCTGCAAGACACGTATCATCTGTATGACTGGCTGATGCCATTGAGGTGTCATCTTTTATATCAAAATCAAGATTTTTTATTAAATCCTTCTTTACTTCCTCCATATACAGAGCTATTGCCTCTGATTTGGAAATAATTCCTTTCTTCATTTGAAGTTGTCTGGCAATTTTCTTGAATGGATCTGTATTATTAGATCCTTTAATTTCTGCTGTAGTATTTGTCTCATAATACCTACTAACTGTTACATTTATTAAATCCAGGATTTCTTGTCCATGTAGTTGTCCTTCCTGGTTCTTCTGAAGCAATTTACTCCAAAACTTAGTGTAGAACACTCTTTGTAAACAGGGGAATCCTTCCGAAGTATTATTAACTTCAATTGACCATTTCATAATCCATGGGATAGAAAATTCGATGAAAAAATACATTACTGATATTCCTTCAAAGAAGATATTATCCTCTTGTAACCTTGTTAATTTAGGAGACACATCTATCCATTCCAAATATA
>NW_026030705.1:0-691 GCF_019186545.1 Solanum stenotomum
AAACCAAGCAAGAACAATTTTATCCCTACTATGAGATTAAGCCAACTTACCATCCTCCAAAGCCATAATAACCATTACTCAATTCCCAACAATTCTATCACCACAAGGTGATTCACCCATAATTTGCCCATAAGGCCACAATCCTCAATTCATCCATATACCAACAATTCATCAACATTAAATCATAGGCATTAAACCCACTTCATAAGAAAATTCAAGTCTTTTAATGAAAACATGGGTTCTTGAAAAAGTTTCATATAAAATCATCTTAAAATCATAAATACAACTTCAATTCACCAATATAATGACTTTGAAAACATTTTACCCATGAACCCATAACTAGAATAGAAAATAGAAGTTTTGTTCTTTGAAGACTTTTGAAACCCTTTTTAATGGACTCCTTGAAGGGAAGAAAATCAAGGATCAAGGGTCACCATACCTTTGCTATGATTCCCCAAGAAAATTGATGAAGACACCACCTTCAAACCAAGCCCTAGCTCCAAGTTCTTGACTTTCTTAAATGGAGGATTGTAGAGAGGGAAATGTTTTAGGGATTGGAATTGAATTAATGGTATCTAGGAAATAATATATACCCTTTGGAAAAAATTCGTCCAACACTTAGAAAAAAAAGGGGCGGGTGAACAGTAATGAACAGTAAAATTGGTTACTGGAATTTGCATTTTCTGCCGGA
>NW_026030706.1:0-424 GCF_019186545.1 Solanum stenotomum
TGTTTTTGAGTGGAATCCACTGTATGTTTAGGGGTTTATGACCCCAAGTGTTTGGGAAAAGAACCTTTGAAGTTAAGAGGGTTAGAGTTGGCAACATGAAGGAGAAAAGTCAGGCTGCTTTCAGGGAAACAAGTCTGCGTTGCAGCTGTGTTCCCTCTGCGAACAAAATCTGCCCTGTTTTCAGAATTTAAATTCGTAATTCTTCTTAAGTTTAGCTGTCCTAAATTATTCCTAAACATCATGGGGTCCTTCCAAACACAAATCATTACCCTTGAATTCATAATCCAATTCAAGGAGAGTTAGTCCCAAGTCAAGTAAAGTTAGAAGTCATGTGAAGTTAGTTTCCAATTTAAGTGAAGTTAGTTTCCAAGTCAAGTGAAGTTAGTTTCCAAGTGAAGTCGAGTTAGAAGTCAAGTGAAATTAG
>NW_026030707.1:0-703 GCF_019186545.1 Solanum stenotomum
GATGGAACAAGGTTTGTGGTGAACAGGCGAAGGATAAAGATCTATCTAGGAAATGCTGAAACTGTACAAGAAGTGATTGAGGCCTGCAATCTTGATGAAGTCTGAATAATCAAGATACCTGCGTCGTGCCGCGACGTTAAATCAAGCGTTGCTTGGGAGGCAACCCAAGATGTAAAATCTAGCCAACAATAGGGTTCTGTTTTACATTATGTAGTTTAGTTTTCTTTGATTACTTGCGTTTTGGTATCAGTGTAGGTAGGGGTTTCAGTATTTTAGTTCTTAGTGTTGGCTAGAAGTAATATAGGGTCCGTGTCTAAAAAGTGTCCAGAAAATGTAAAAAAAAAAGCCTATTGGTTGCATGTCCAGGTACACCATGCAAGAAATCTGCAGAAAATGGTCTGGTGCAGAGGTCTACGGACCCCATCGACGGTCCGTCGATAGATCCACGGACCGTCAATGGTATCCGTAGATCCCAGGTAAGTCCCTAACATTGTCTTAGTAAAAGTGTGATCTACGGTCCTGATCTACGGACCGTAGATCGACTCACGGACCGTAGACGGGGTCTCGTGAGTCCACACCTTACAGTTGACTGACCCGACCCGGACCCCCATTACTTAAAACACCCATTGTTTCAAATCATTCTCCTTCCCTCCATTGCTCTCACAACCGTTTTCTCCCACTCTTTAAACTCCCCAAATCACTC
>NW_026030708.1:0-1845 GCF_019186545.1 Solanum stenotomum
GATCCAAAACTTCCAATGAAGTCAATCTAGAAAAACTACTTGGTATAGGTCCTTGAAAAAGATTGCGACTCAGATTCAAAGCAATCTGTAAACTCAAAGGCATATCAGGAATATGCCCACTGAGTTGGTTCCCTCCAAGTTGGAGTTCTAACAGCACATTTAAGTTACTAATGTCAACCGGAATTTGACCACTTAGATTATTCCCCTGCAAATTCAAGTTTGTGAGACTTCTCAAACTTGATAACGAACTTGGAATGGAACCAGTCAACGAATTCGAGCTGAAATTGAGCCTCTGCAATCTGTTCAACTGTGAAATGTTACTTGGAATTTCTCCAACTAGGTTATTGGACTGAAGACTCAGTACCTGAAGATTAGAAATATCACCCAACTCAACAGGAATAACACCACTCAGCTTATTCTGGGCTAAGTTCAAAAGGGCCAGCTTTTGGCACTTTCCCAATTCAGAAGGAATTGGTCCAGTTAACTGGTTGTTGTCCAGTTCCAAGTAGGTCAAACTTTGAAGGCTTTCAAAAGAAGCAGATGGAAATGACCCATTCAAAGCATTTTGCCCCAATCTCAACCTGATCAAATTTATCGACATGTTTGAAGGAACAGGTCCCTCTAACTTATTGGAAGTGAGATCAACAAACTGCAAATTCATTGGGAATAAGAGGTCCTGAGGAATTGTACCATTTAATGTGTTAAAACTGAGGTCCAAATTCCTCAGGTATGTGGTTATACCGAAGGGTATATTTCCAATAAAATAATTCTGATTCGCAGCAAAACGCGTCAGCGTTGTGATATTCCTAAGGGATTGTGGGATTGTGCCATTCAATCTATTGGATGACAAAATCAAGACTTGCAATTTGGAAAGTTCACCTAATCTATCAGGAATTACACCAGATATGTTGTTTAGAGAAAGGTCAATCAAAGTTAAGTTGCCAAAGTTCACAATTTGAGTGGGGAATTCACCTTCAAAAGAATTTGCAGAAAGATGAAGCTCCTCCAGAAGATTAAATTTTCCAAGACTGGTAGGAACTGAACCATTAAACATGTTAAAGCTAAGGTTCAAACTCTTGAGTGAGTCTAATCCATCCAACTGCAAGTCAACTTTCCCATTCATGTTATTGTAAGAAAAGTCCAAAGACTCCAACTTTCCAAAACCAGTGAAAGTAGGCAAAAAACCCTCCAATTTATTCCCACTAAAGTTCAACAATTTCAACCCACTAATTCCCCCACAAACAGTGATGAACTCATTTGGGATAGAGCTCAAAAAGTTTTGGGAAACATCAATAGACTCCAAAGTATCAATTTGACAAATAAAAGGCAAGAATTCAGAGCTAGAAATAGAGAACAATGAAAAGGTGACTTTGGTAAGGGAAGAATTATTAGAATTGCAAGAAACCCCTTTCCAAGAACATGGGGTTGAAGCTTTATCAGTTCCATTCCATACAAAAGAAGCACCAGTATCATTCTGAAACAGATCATAGACACTTCTCATGACATTAATTTGATTTGGGGGCAATTGAGAAAACACAATTTGAAGAGAAAAAGACAAGAATATAGTAATAACTATATGGGGAGCATACCTTAAGTTCATTTTTTTTTTGTTTTTGGCTTTGACAGTCAGAAAGCTGAAAACTTCAAGAAAATGATAATGGGTTTCAAGAAAATCTATGTACAAGATTTGCATATACTCTCTGAGCTCAGGTGAAATAAGGGGAGGGAACAAAGGAACAAATGTTTTGTGTTTCATATGCATAGAGAAAAGAATGGAGAAAAAAAGGAAATTTTGTTGGGCACTTGGTTTGTGGGGGTGGGTGGGGTAGGAGTGGGGGGGGGGGG
>NW_026030708.1:1853-1964 GCF_019186545.1 Solanum stenotomum
GGGGGGGGGGGGGGTTGACTGGACTTCACTATTTTTTGGTATGAAAACAAAAAAGTAGACTAGACTAGTGAGGTTGTGTGTGTGGTGTACCACCAAAGAATGTGATGCACT
>NW_026030709.1:0-371 GCF_019186545.1 Solanum stenotomum
AGAACTTGAACTTGAAATTAGAACTTGACTTGAACTTAGAATTTGAAGGTGAACTTAGAACTTGAACTTGAACTTAGAATTTGAACTTGAACTTGAACTTGAAATTAGAACTTGAACTTGAAATTAGAACTTGAACTTGAACTTGAACTTAGAACTTGAACTTGAAATTGAAATTAGAACTTGAACTTGAACTTGAAATTAGAACTTGAACTTGAACTTAGAACTTGAACTTGAACTTAAAACTTGAACTTGAACTTGGAACTTGAACTTGAACTTGAACTTGAACTTGAACTTGGAACTTGAACATGAAATTAGAACTTGAACTTGAACTTGAATTTAGAATTAGAACTTGAACTTGAACTTTGAACTTA
>NW_026030710.1:0-1591 GCF_019186545.1 Solanum stenotomum
ATACACAATCGCATAGTACCGTCCTTCTACCTCACGAAGAGGACTGGGGCACCCCAAGGCGATACACTAGGCCGAATGAATCCCTTACCCAAGATATCCTGAAGCTGAACACTAAGCTCCTTGAGCTCTGTAGGAGCCATCCGATTTGGCGGAATAGAAATAGGGCGAGTACCTGGCTCAAGCTCAATCGGAAAATCAACATCACGCTCTGGGGGTAGGCCAAGTAGATCAGTAGGAAACACATCTATGAAGTCACGAACAACATGAACTGACTCAACCGGAGGAACTTCCCTACTCACATCACGTACATAGGCCAAATATGATAAGCATCCGCTAGTCACTAGCCTCCTAGCACGAATAAAAGAGAGAACCCCAACTGCTGCGCTACCACGAGATCCCTGCCACACCACCGGAGGATTACCGGGAATGGCTAAGGTAACGGTCATAGAAAATCAATCTAAAACAACGCAATAAGGGGATAACCAATGCATGCCCAGAATCACATCGAAATCAACCAATGTCAAGCAATATAAGGTCAGCCCGGGTGTCACGCCCCTGGATAGTAACTAAGCAAGATCGAAATACCTGATCCACTACTAAAGACTCACCCACGGGGGTCGACACACGCAACGGCGCTACCAGAGGCTCAGACATCATACTCAATCGAGAGGCATAGTAAATATAAACATACGAAAAAGTAGAGCCTGGATCAAATAAAGCCAAGGCGGGCTGCTGGCATAATAACACTGTACCTGTGATCACATCGTCCGAGGTCTCAGCATCTGCTCTAGCTGGAGCTGCATAAATGTGGGTCTGGACTCCCCTACCCTGTGCATCGGCTCTGCCCCCTAATCTGCCTCTTCGGGGACCACCCCGTATACCCTGGTGACCACCCCTACGGTCCTGTCCCTGGCCTTTGCCTCTAGTTGGAGGTGCTGGCGCATGCCTAACTGCCTGTGGAGCGGGTAAGGCTAACCTGCGATGGGGACACTCGCGGGCCCAATGATCTAACTCCCCACACTCTTAACACCCCTAGGACTGTCGACTGAGAGCTGGAGGTCGGCTACCCCGGCCACAAGAACCCATCTGTGAACTATCTCGGCCCCGACTAGGACCGGCACTAAAACCAATATGGCGGTGCTGATCACCCTCCGATGCCTGGAGAGAAGCCTGGAAGGGGCTTCTAGACTGACCTGACTGAAACCTCTCCTGAGATCTGTCATAAGACTCTCGGGGTCTGAAACGGCGCCTATCATGGCTATCCTCCTGTCTAGCTCTCTTGCCGCTGCCCCATTGGGCCTCGCGACGGAGATGCTCGATAGTGCGGGCATGGTCCACTACATCCAGAAATGAGCGGCCCGCTGAGACTAAAGACTGAGTCTCAATCCGCAACTGTAGTCTCAAACCCCGAACAAAACAACGAACCCTCTCCTCCTCAGTAGGTAATATCATGGCGGCATGCCTGGAGAGCTCGTGGAATCGAGCCTCATACTCTGATACTGTCATGGAGCCCCGCTCTAACCGAGAAAACTGATCTCTGAGCTGATCTCTGATGCTCCTGGAAATAAATCGGGCCAAGAAACTCAGTCCA
>NW_026030711.1:0-24394 GCF_019186545.1 Solanum stenotomum
TAATATAGAATGCCGCTGTTGATAATAGCTGCACATAATCCTCCATCGTAGTAAGTCTTATTAGAATGTGCCTCGTGTCTAGAACTCCTATTATACATTCACTTTTGATTCCACATTGTCCTGGTATCGATCTCCTTAATTCTTGTATCTCCGGTTTGCCATATGAAAATTTGCCAATAATGGCATACTGCAGATTCTCTTGGGCAATGAGTGATTTGACTTCCGATGATTTCCATGTAATGCTAGGTTCTCCATGAATAATTATTACTGGTTTAGGGGAAACTTTAGGAATCAGGGGAGTAGTGGGTTTTGGGTTAAAGATTTTTGCATATTGGGTAGGTTTTGGTTCTAGAAGGGTTGGTTGTGCTCCAGGTTTGTCGTGTATGGGAGAGGTGGAAATTCCTCCGGTGGAAAAATCCCACCGGCGGTGGTTTTGGTCATGATGACCGCCACTGGTGTTTTTTTTCTTCTGTTTTTGAGTTTTTAGATGAAAGATATAAATAATTGTCTATGCATAACTAATGCAAATATTACTAATACACTCTGTTGAGCATTACTTATATACATTTTACCAAATGACCCTTAAGGAGTACTACAATTTATATTCGTCTATCTTTCTGTATATTTGTTTATCTATCTGTCTATCAATTTATATATTTATCTATTTTTCTATCTATCTATCTATATATATATATATGTCTATCCATATATATTCTATATCTATCTATCTATACTATTTTAAAAGTATGAACACCCTAACTTGAATGTTAAATTACTACAATACCCCTTACTAAAAACACTCAATTTAGTATGTTTTTTTATTTTATATTTATATTTATTTATATTATATTAACAACAAACACCTTTTCAATAGAAGAATAGTGACTTCTCTGAAAGATTGTGACTTTTATAATAAGACACAATAAATACTTGTTTATACTACTATTTGTTGGCTAAAAAAGGGATAAGGCACAAGTATCCCCTAGACTATAACCGAAATTCCAGAGACACACCTTAACTAAACTAAAGTCCTTTTACCTCCTGAACCCATTTTTTCCTGTAATTTCGTCCACCTTTTTAGCTTACGTGACATTCAAACATCTTCAACGTGCATCAATTGCGTGGAGTCACGGAGTGTGCCACGTAAGTCAAAAGGTGTATAAAATTACAAAACAAATGAATTCAAGAGGAATAATAGAACCTTTATCAGTGGGGGTGCACGTGCTCCCGTTAAGTTCGAAAAAAATCATGTGTATATATGTATATCTATCTTGAAAAACTGGCAGAAACTAGGATCGATATAATTAACAGTGCACCCATGAGGAGTATATGGGTGTTCTAGTGCTGTTGGTACAAGGTAGAGAGGCCACCTGCAAGACTAGGGTTTGAATCTAGCTAGAGCCTATATCACTATTGTTATTTTAAGCAGTTAGAGATCATATTTGGTGCACCCAAAGTTTTCAAATTCTGGGTTCGCCTCTCGCCATATAGCACTCATGTGTCTACTTGTTCAACTTTATACAAGTTTAAGTGTCGACTTAGGAGCACTCAGAGTTGGATGACAAATTGTTACTAAATATGAAAAGGGATAATACATAAATGTGCTCTTTAACTTGACCTTATTTCACATTTATGGTATGGGGCCCTTCGTCAGCAGTGGTTCGTTTAGCAAGCAGTCTTATTGCTCCCTCCAACTTTGGGTGTGCACAAGTAAACATTTTAACTTGTATAAAGTTGAACAAGTAGATACATGAGTCTTATATGACATATTATAGATAGAACACCACGTAGGTCAAAAATTGTCATGTAGGATGCATCTGTCTATTTGTTCAACTTTATATAAGTTTAAGTGTTTAATTGTGCTCACCCAAAGTTGGATGACATAAATGTGAGTTGAGGCCAAGATAAAAGGCATATTTATGTATTATGTCATATGAAATCATGTAATGTTTTTGAGACGAACTAAAAAGAAAAGTAAATCATATAAATTGGGATAGAGAATAGAGGGAGTATTAAATTTCAAACCTAATTACTATTTGATCTAGACTTCAAGAACCCAATAAAGGCTAACTCTAGCCATCAACTCCCATCTCCAAGATAAGAGCATAAACGAACAACAACTCTGTTGCACCACACATCAATTAACTCTGATTGACACTCCTAGGCAACTCTTCCCAAGAGAAGCCATTGAAGAAATTGGTATTAGAAAGAGGACACTGGATGATCAATATAATTATTATTTCTATATATATAACAACTACAAGACCCTATATTACACACAAAACACGAATAATTTCGTGAAGAAAGTAGCAAATTATCGAAAGCTAAGATATGTCATTCAGTACAAGTTCTTGTATTCATCCAAATCACGATGGATGAATTACACCAAGTTTTAATTAACAAAACAAATACACCATTCTGTAAACAACAAGTGCAACAATGTTTTTTTTTTTTTTGTAGGAAAAGATAATATTATATATATATATATATATATAAGAGTACCTAGGTAGCTATTACATCAGGGATATTAGAGTTCCCAAACATTGCTAGGTTAATACAAGTTGCTAAGGACACTTGTTTAGTAGTTATGGGTCCTACTACATCCTTCGCTAGGCAGTGAGACACTTGTTTAATACAAGTTTCCTCAGCCAGTACCTACATTGAGAGATTAAATAGTTAAATACTGAGTCTTGATTGTCCATGAATAAAGTAATTACCTTTGTGGAGTCCGTTTCAATAGTGATCGGAACCAAGCCGTGCAGAAACGCAATTTCAACCCCCTTTAGCAAGGAGAAGATTTCCATAAAGGTAGCATTCATGTAATTTTAAATAATATATTCTTATAATTTTTCCTTTATTAGATAGTGCAGATGTTGCTATAATATTTGTATTTCACATAATACAATATTGATATAATTTTGATATTTTAGATGATACAATGCTAATATAATTTTGATAATTTAGATGATTAAATGTTGGTATAATTTGGTGTTTTAGATGATATAATGTTGATAAATTATATGGTTCATATATTTCTTTTACACAATTTTTATATATTATATGGTATATATTGAGGTGTAACATAATATGAACATATTATATACGACTTAACACCAAACTTGTATGAAAATCTATATAATATGCAAGTTTTTAATTACTTTATGATACATTCTAGATTTAAATGGTTACTTAGGTCAATCCTTCCTCACGAGCTAGCTTTTGAGATTGAGTTAAGTACAAATAGGAAATAAATTTCATAAATTTAGCACATAACTCCCAAAATAGGAAATAAATGAAATAAACAAAAAAAATTTGAAAATTCATTATATGGATAAAAAAACAATATAAAACAGTATAATTATGATTGAAAATTCAAAAAGTAAATAATAATTATCAATGCCATAAATTTAGCATATAATCCCCAAATATAGAAAATTAATCGTATACTAAAATATACAAAAAAAAAAAACTTGGAAATTCAAGATATGGGAAAAAAAAAAATATAAAATGTAAAATTATGATTGGAAAATAAAAAGGTAAACAATAATTATCAATCCCATAAATTTAGCACATAACCCCCCAAAAAGGAAATAAATCGAATATTAAAATATTTTTTTAAAAAATCAAAAATTAAATATTCTGTCTTATTTGTAATATAAAACTTAGTTTTGTAAATAAAAAAGAGATATACATATATTATTAATTAAGATCTTAAGTAGTAACCATTTAATATCATTTCTTCAGTTGACTATTGATTATTTTGGCTATCATATTTTATGAAGTCTAATAGAATCGAGGTCTCGTTTTATAATTTTTAAATACCAGCTCACCATAAGAAAAACTATATAAAGTTATTTTGATAGTTGGTCGTTGGGTGCAGTTCACACTTCAAAGTTGTATTATATATTTTGGGATAAGACACAAATATTCTTTAGACTATGATCAAAATCTCAAAGCAAAATTAGAAAGAAGATTTGTTTTAAACTTTAAAATTGAACCGATCAATATGCTACCCTCCAACACAGAGTTAATACTTAATAATAAGAACAATTCTGTCAAAAATACTTTAATCAAATTGGCCACCTTCCCAAGAATCTCTCCGTTAAATAAAGGACCTAGTAATAAAAAATATTTATTTATTTTAACGTAACTTTTATTTTATTTTAATATTAGTGTTGGATAATGAAAATTTTAAATTTAATTATATTTTTAATTTGGAAAATAATGTTTTTCAATTTATTCTTCATTTTTGAAATTCTATTTAAATATATTTAAGTATGATATGAGCATTATTCCTAATATTATGTGCAAAAAAAATAATGAAATATTATTCCATCTCTCACTCGATTCCACAAAATTAAGATAAAGAAAATATTTAAAATCTATTATGAATCCACAAAATTTAGATAATGAAAATATTTAGAATCTATTATTAAATGCCTCTTAAATTACCCCGGAAAAATCAACTGACAAATGCTTATCCATTTGCAAATATATTTATCATTTCGAGTAGAAAAAAATTGGTTTTAATAATTCAATTTAATTATATTTTAAATTTGAAAAGTAGTATTTTTCAATTTATTCATCACTTTTGAAATAGTATTTATTTAAGCATCCTCATTTGTAATATCATCATGGAGTGTCTTACAAATTTTATGGTGATAAAAAAATACCTAGTTCTCTCTAGCTCTTATTTTCTTCATGCTTCTTGTAGATATTCTAGAGAAGATATTTTTGTAGTAAATGATAGAATAGTTTAGAGCTTGTAATATCTAGAACCATCCGTACACAAGTATAAATAGGGGTGACTATTGTCATTTGTATACAACCCAAGAATAAACCAAAAGAACAACCCAATTCACAAGTCTTCTTCCATAAACAAATTCTCCTTTCTAGCTTCCTCTTCTTTAGTTGAATCCTTCGATCTTAGTTAACGATCTTGGACTAGCAGATGGTTTTTCGATTATACTTTTCTTCTGCTATTCTCAACAAGAGTGGGTAAAAGTTCCACATTAGTTGGGGAATGGACTAGTGATCTGCTTATATGAATCATGGACAATCCTTCCTCACGAGCTAGCTTTTGAGATTGAGTTAGGTACAAGTGTCATATCTTTACAAAAACACATGATTCAACACTTAAATTTCTGTCAAATAAGCTCATATTAAAAACATAATTTTATATATCATAAAAACAAACCTCAATTATCAATCACAACAAATCTAACAAACTCAATTTACAGCAAATAAATTTTAAAAATTACTTTAATTGTTTAGCGGCAATAAAATAATTGTTGTTATATTATATTCAGCGACAATAATAAATATGCGTCTTTATAACCAACACTCTATATAACTATCACTAAAAGCTTTAGCGACTCTGAATACAACTAAATATATATTTTTTAATTTTGCTACCGTTAATAGTAATTCTCAATTGTTTTCAAGCTAGCTTTCCAACAACACCAATTTATTTTCAAGTTTTTCGACCAATGTGAACCTCTTTCCAACAACACCTAATTTGTTTTCTAGTAATTTTTCTATTAATATGAACTTAATTATTCAAATATTAGCTGTCATTGGATTATTAAATTGTTAATGTTGCTCCTAGTTGTAAGCTGGTGGTGTATTATTATATATATTAAGAAATAATACTAAAAGACTTGGTTAATTTAATTCATGAGAGTCAACTTAAGTTAATATATTCCACATCTTTATATACACACAACTATGTCACTAACATAGAAATTGTCATCTTTAATTACTACTACTACTATTCTTCTTCATCAACTTAATTCTCAGAATTATGGATCCGTTTACGGCTGTGACAGCCACCGTGAGCCTTCTGGTGGAGAACTTGTCGCATCTTATAAGTTGTAATTGGAAGTTGTCTACAGGATTGAAGAGATCATGCGAAGATTTGTTTGATGAAGTGAAGCGATTAAATGCATTCTTAGTCGATAACGCGAATCAGAGAAGTAATAGTACGCAATGGGATGTACGAGTCGATAAAATTCGACGTACAATAGATAAAGCAGAGACTGTTGTTGATAAATTATTAATTCAGGCCAACATGGACCAAGATAGTTATGTAGGTAAAATAATTATTCAAAAATACAAAAACAGGAATTTTACAGAGGAAATAAATGAGATACTTGTAGAGGTGAGAAAAATCCTTGAGTTTGAGGCAAACCCAACGATTGATCATCAGGCTGAAACAGTTGTCCAGAAGGAACAGGTTCGTTTATGAAATCTGCACAAAATTTCAATAATTATGCGATTTTTTAAAATGTGAGATGAACTATAATTTGCTTATTTGGTAAAATTGTATACCAGTAGGATAAATTTTAATAGTTTTCATAAATCATGTCCAAATATGCCCTAGTTTTTGAATGACAGGGGCACCAATATTCAAAAGTTTGACAAAGGAATTTGAATACCATTTACGATAGTTCGGGGTATATTTGTCATTTTTCCTTAAATAGTACGCCTTCTGTTTTAATAAGCCTCATTTGTTTGCACTTAATGAATGTTCTAATCTTAATCATTGAGATTCCAGTCATTAAGAGTCTGTTTGATATTGTTGGGAGGCAAAAAGTTTTTATTTTTTGTTTTGAAAATCAAGTGTTTGGCAAATCCTTAAAACTACTCTTAAATGGAAGATGGAGAAGTTTTTCTGCAGTTAGGAGGAAGTCAAAAAATTTTGTTTTAAAAAAACAAAAGCAGAAATAGAAAATTATTTTTTAAAAGACTAAAATATCCCCTACGCATATACATATTTACCAATATACCCCTTATTAATTAATTAACATATCTCATAAGTTTGGTTAAGTTTTATTCAAGAATTTTATTTTTAATTTCTATAAAATAATTTTTTAATTTTATTTTATGATTATATATATTATTTATTATTTTACGGAATTAGAAATAAAGGTAACAACAATATTTTTGCAAGACTAAAGATTTTGGTTCTCCAAAAAAAGGTAACAAATATTTTTCTTCGTAATTTACGCTTTTTTTAGTTTAATTTTTTAAACTTTAGAGGATTATAACAATTTTGATAAAATTAGGGATGTAATCATTGAAATTTTTTGTTATGTATCAAGGACTTTATTTGTTTTTGTGGTGTATTTTTCATATGTAGTGATTTAATTGTGGAATGATTTTTAAGTTCATTTTGTTTGATATTTGTAATTATATTTAAGTCACCATGTTAGTATTATATTAATATTTTATTTATTAATTTATTTATGTATAATATTGATTGAAAATTTTAATATGCACATTTAATTTAATTAAAATAAAATTATAATTAAAGTTTTTGTATTATATATTTAAAATAGCTCCTCTCTATAATGCTGCAAGTTCCTCATTTTAACTTATTTAAGCAAATAATCTATTGTCTTTTGAAAACTATCAAGAGTTTCAGTTCAAGTCATCAACTTGCATAACAATACAAAAGATTCTTGATTGCTTTGATCTATATATGAGGATTATAAACAAGTTTTCCAAAAACTTGTACATATTTTAGATTTTGAATCCTTCAAGAATTTTCATATTGATTTTGTCAAGTGACTGACAACATTCAATAGTAAATGTATGACTTTTAGTGTCTAGACTGCAAGTCAAATAAATTTTACGCTTACCAAGATGCATCATTCCACTTTTCACTTGATAATTATTTCTACATCAACATGTTTTATTGGACGAAGAATTTGTATCATCATAATCTTTTACAATATTGTGCGCTATTGTATCAATGATATCGTCAACGATATATCATTTGTATCGATTTACAATATGGCATAACTTATTGAGATCTCATCACTTCATTATTTTTAGGTATGTACCTCTCTCATGAGGTTTCATGAAGTGTTATGTCGTAAGCTCTTCAAGAGCACATTTTCTCCTTATTATGATCATTTTGATTCTTTGATCCTCGCCCTTTTTCAAGGATTATTTTAATTTACTTAGATTCGATTAGTCTATCATGCTTCATGCATCTGGTAGACTCTACCCTTTAGAAATATTCAATAGGAGCATTTGCAACGCTTGATTGCTTCTTATCTCCCCCTTATATATGTTAGACAAACTAACACATCTTTATGCATCATAGTATATTCATAATTAGACATTCACTATAATACAAAGGATTCCACATAATTAGACATTCACTATAATAGAAATATAATAATAATAATAATGATGATGATGATGATGATGTATTATGTTTTAATTTAGGAGGAAAAAAGAATAAGAATCAGGAATCTTATTGATGATTTCTTGAATGGCTTGAAGAAATTAAAGAAGGAAGAAGAAGAATATTCCAACCTGTATGACATTAAATGGCTAAGAATGGAACTGAGATTCCTAAGAACATTTGTCCTGTTTGGGAATTCAAGTTTGGATGACTTCTATGAGAAGATGTCCAAGAATATAAGTGAGTTCGATAAACGTACTTCCTCAATTTTCTGTTATCATGAATATAAATTTATGCTAGCGAAATACATGGAGTACTGTCTTATCCCTCTGCTGGTGGAAGATATGAAAAGTTATTTGTGTTTCAAGAATGATAATAATTATGTACTTGTTCAGAAGAGCGAGGAGAAAGTGTTTGAATACCTCTTCACAAACCTCCATGATCTACCAAAGTATTGTTATTATGTGCTTCTCCCACAGATGATTGACTACAAAATTCTTCACCAAGTATTCCGTCATCTCACAGATTTCTATCCTATCCTCTTGGCCAACAAAACAACTACTACTCAATATCTCTTTCCTCGCTTCCAATTCATTGCTCATACATTTGTACAATTCTATTTTGATATTTGGACTGGAAAGTATGAACCACGTTATATGGATGAGTACCCTTCCAAAATCTCTTCCAAGATAACTTCTCTACTCATCCACATAATCCCTCTTGAGCTGGAGCTTCTATACATTTCTACTTCTAAGCTCATCACAGAATCAGCATCAACTCATCAACTAAAACGGTTTGTCAAGCAAATCCTAAAAGCATCTCCAAGGATTCTTCAAAATTATCTCATTCATCTCCAAGGACGCATGGCTGGTGCAGTAGCTGTCAATTATGCTCCAACTCAAAGCATTAATGTTATGATCGAGTTCCTATTGATCTTTCTCACTGATATACCAAAGCGCTTTATCCATCCTGACAAATTGAACGATATGTTGGCACATGTCGCACTACTTACAAGGAAGATATCTATTCTCATGGAGGAGAGCTCTGAGAATAATATCAATGAAGCGGACTTTTCAGCTCCAGACTTGTTGCAAGAAATTAAACAAATGAAGGGAGATATCAAACAGATTTTTTTGAAAGCCCCGGATCAGTCATCTCAACTTTGCTTTCCTATGGATGATGGTTTCCTCTTCATGAATCTTCTACTCATACATTTAAATGATTTGCTCATTTCCAATGCTTATTCAGTTTCTCTGATAAAGAAAGAAATTGGGATAGTGAAAGAAAGCCTTGAATTCCTAAGATCATCTTTCAGGAAAGGCAGGCAAACATTGGATTGCAGTAGTGGAGTAGTTAAAGCTTGTTGGTTGCATGCTTTAGATGTGGCATATGAGGCACAACATGTCATTAATTGCATTCTTGTCAGAGATAAAGCTCTCTCGCATCTCATCTTCTCACTTCCGACTGTCATTGATAAGATCAATCTTATCGTGGCAAAAGTCACCAGTTTACAGCTGGAGGATAAGAATGGGGATCACCTCCTTGATGCAAAGTCTTCCGACGAGCCAATTGAGTCAACCTCATCACCTTTTGTTGAGGTAACAGTAGGTCATGAGAAAGAAGAATCCAAGATCATTGGCCAGCTCCTTAATCAACATGAATCTGAGCTTGATGTCATTTCGATTGTCGGAATGCCAGGACTCGGTAAAACTACTCTGGCCAAGAAAGTGTATCACAATACATCAGTTGCTAGTCATTTCAAGATTCGTGCTTGGTGCACTGTTTCCCAAAAGTATAACAAGTCAAAGGTGTTGCGGAAGATTCTTCAACAAGTTATTGGCTCGGAAGGAAAAGAAAGTGAGGATGACCTTGCGGAAAAGCTACGAGTAGCACTGTATGATAAAAGGTACCTTATTGTGTTGGATGATGTGTGGGATATTGCAATAGGGGAGATGTTAATAGCATGTTTGCCAAAGTTTAAGAGAGGAAATAGAATTATCTTAACCAGCCGAAGTAGTAAGGTATGTTTGCAAGTTAAATGCCGCACTGATCCTCTTGACCTCCAAGTTTTAACACCTGAAAAAAGTTGGGAACTATTCGAAAAAAGGGTATTTGGAGAAGGAAGCTGCCCTTCTGAATTGTCAGATGTTGGACACGAAATAGTTGAGAAATGTAAAGGTCTTCCTCTTGCTATTGTTTTGATTGCTGGATTAATTGATAGAGGGAAAGAAAAGGAAAAGGATTTGTGGCTTAAGATTAAACATAATTTGGATTCCTTTATCTCTGACAACATCAATTCGGAGATGATGAAGGTTATGCAATTAAGTTATGACCATTTATCATACCACTTGAAGCCGTTGTTGCTTTACTTTGCAAGATCTCGAAAGAGCAAACGAACTCCAGTCTCTAAGTTGATGCAGTTGTGGATGGCTGAAGGGTTGGTGGATCATGATATCCCATCCAAGTGTAGTTTAGAGGAAGCAACTCAAAGTTACTTGGATGCTTTAGTTTCCAGTAGCCTGATAAAGGTGGATCATATGTTCTACCTGAATAGTAATACTTTTTCTATTAAGATGAAGGTTTGCTATGTCCATGATCTTGTGCACGATTTTTGTTCAGTAAAAGCGAAAAAGGAAAAGTTTGTCAAGATAATCAATCCAGGTGCTCGATTTCATGCTTCTGATTTCCTACACCATAGTCTAACCATTCATACTGAGGAGGGCCAACTCCACAAAAAATGTGTTTTGTTCAATTCTAAAAAGTGTTCAGTTGGTAGTAAGCATCTCATATCTTTGAAAGTTAGCGGTTCGATTCTTCGGTCCAACTATGTCAGTCACACAGAGTACTCCACTCACACAAGACACTTTCGACTTGTTAGAGTGTTGCAACTGGATAGCATTGAGTTGAACGATTCTTTAATTGAAGAAATAGGGTCCCTATTTCATTTGAGGTTCTTAAGGATTCGGACTCGAGTTGTAAAAGCTATACCAGTGTCGTGGTCAAACCTCCAGAATCTGGAAACTTTGTTCATCAATAATGGATATTCCACCATGGTATTACTGCCCAGAATATTAAAACTGTCAAAGCTGAAACATGTGAAAATTCACAAGAGTTCTTTCTTTGAAGAGGAAGAGGATGCAGACAATATCCAAAGTAGAATATTGGAAGGTGAGAATTCAAAGTTAGAAGACTTGACAACTTTATCCCATGTTGATATCTCATATTCTGAAGGCACGAATGATGCTCTGGAGAAGTTCCCAAATCTTCAGCACCTTGATTGCACCATCGTGGAACCGCAGTACCCTCCTACCCACAGCGATTGGTTTCCCAAGCTTGATGTGCTTAATAAACTTGAATCATTCATAGCAATATACCGTTTTTATGAATATTCTGTGTTAATCCGACAACCTAATGGATATCACTTCCCTAGCAGCTTGAAAGAGTTACGGTTGGCTGATTTTCTCGTGACACCTGTTTTGTTGTCAGCAATCGCGGCATTGCCTCAGCTTGAAATTCTGGAGATTACGTGCTCTCGATTCGTGGAGGATAAGTGGGATGCAAGTGAGGGCATCTATCAAAGTCTTAAGACTTTGAGTTTGCGAAGGGTCAAGCTTTCAGAATGGAAAGTTGATAGGGAAACTTTTCCCAAGCTTGAGGAATTAATAGTAGAAGATCGTTGCGAGCTTACGGAGATCCCTTGTGCATTTACAGATATAGACAGTTTAAAGTCCATTCATTTAAGTAATATTGAGCCTGAGCTTGTATATTCATCCTTGGAGATTAAGAAACAGATAGTAGAAATCGCAGGAGAGGACAGACTTCAAGTCTATTTCACAGGTGTGTTGTGTGAAGGAGAGGACAGAGTTGAAGTCTATTTATCAGGTGTGTTGTGTGAATTAAAAGCTGAAGAAGAGGATCAAGCAGAGGTAATTAATTTCTTACATCTTTACCCCTACATACATTTAGTTTAAATCCTGTACTTATATATATAATTTGCAGAATGCACAAAGGACACAAGGATAGAACAACAATGAAGAAAGAAACAACACATTTGCAGTCTCGATTCATCTGCGTGGTTTTGGAGATGTTCAAAATTAATGTTTTGAGAGTTTTCTTTCATTTTTTTTTGTTAGTTATGAATCTTATTTCGTATCTAATCTCTGATATAAGATTCTAGTTTTTTGTTAACCTCAACGATTGTGACTTTTGTGAAGAGTTGTTATTTTTTATGAAAAATAAGGTTGTGATTTTTACGAAGAGTTATGACTTTTCACTTTTCTTAAAAGGGTTGTGACGTTCTGATAAGGCACTATAAACACATGTTCACACTATCATTTGTTATCTATAAATAGAGGGGTTTACTCTTATTGAGATAAAAGTGCAAATGACCCAATAGTACTTCTTGTAGAATATGTAGGGTTTGTTTGGAAAGTCACATGGTAATTGGAATTGGTGTAATTACTAGGGTAATAATTACCAACCTAGTAATTACACAGTCTATTAATTACACTGACCTATTTGGTTGACATAGTGTAATTATACTGTAATTACACATGTTCTGTTTGGATGCACAATAGCAATCATAATATTATATTAAATTTTAAAAATAAAAATCAATTATTTAAAATCAACTTCCTTAACTTATTTTTCAATTTTTTATACCAATTTAATGTCCTGGTATTCTACTTTAACATGCATTGAATCAAATCAAAATGACCCTTTGCAAGATCAGTTAGCAGTTATTTACCAATCAATCTCTTCCCCGTTCATAAAATTGATCTGTACATTTTGGGGAGACAATGAAACAAATTAAAGCTTGTTAAAACTAAAACACAATTTTTTCTTTGGAACTGTGCAAGACCAAAAATTAAAAGAAAAACAAAAGAATTGATCTCTCTTTAAACATGTATGCCTCATACCATTCATACACACACATTTTGCACATATAGCCAATTTTGTTTTGCTTATCCTTTTCTAGTTATTGCCCCATTCAATGTGTAGCTTAAAATTGAAAGTGAGAATGCAAAAGGTTGCATAATAAAGCGATAATTAAGTTCAATGAGTCAAGTTTTTAATACTCAGAAATTTAATGGATAAATAAATAAACAAAATGAAATAAAAATAACCAAAACAGAGATAAAACAGCATTACAAATTTGTCGGCTTTTGAAGCATACCACATCATGTCTTCTAAGTTTAGGTTTAGAATATATATAAATATAGATGATAATTATAGAGAGTGTATTTAAAAAATAAAAATGAACTTTTATGGGAAATGTATAACAATATACCCAATTATGTTCAAATTTATATGAAATATCAAAAGACATGAGAAGAAAAAGTAACATTAGAGATGGGAATAGGAATGGGCAATGCTAATAATTACTAACCGTGCTAGTTTTAATTCACTTAAAATGACAGTTTCATCTTTTTATTAATAAATGAGGTAACTTTTATTTTTTAAAACATACTACATAAAATAAAACTATGAAAAACTCAAAAAAAATAAGAGAAAAGATAAATAAGAATTCTAACTTTTGAGAGGCGCCACGTCAACAATCTTATATCCAGCTTTATATAGATATATAGATTATATGCACTTATCCCATTAATTTTAAATTTTTTAGTAATACTTTTAATTTTCATCCATTAGAAAACTTTTCATGTACTCTATTAAGTTTTATATAATACACATAACATTTTTGGAAAAAGTATAGGATGCAGTTCCAATTGATTTGCACATTAATTTAGGTAAGTGTATTATTATTCAAATTATATCATATAATTGAAAGCTAGAGATTCTTCTAGCCGATTGCAGATTTGAGCTAGCAATAAGTGAAGCAGTTCTTGTCAAAGAACCATTTCGTGGTAGTTTACCTCCCAGGTGATGTTGATTAATTAGTTAAAATTGTTGTGTCTTTATGTTGTTAATCTTTAATTTGTGTTACACTTTAATATGTAATTGCATGGATTACTATAGAGCAAAGGTGTTATATATGAGATTATATACTTTAGTGGTTTAATCCAAAATTTGAAGTTATTTGTCTAATGCGGTGTTGTAATGCATGAACCACATTGATTTTAATAGTTTGTCATGTTACATTTGATATTATATATATATATACACGGTTTTTGACACGTGCGTTGCACGTGATTACAAATTCAAAAAATATATGTTATAGTAAATAGTGTTGCTTATTTAAGTGAAGATTTGAATAATAAGTTTTGTACAAAATAATATTGCAGATTCTTTTGTGAATGTTCAATGCGGATAACCATATATATCTCTTATTCACGAGAACCCATGAAGATGGTCAATGAAATATTTTATTAGTTAAATGTAATAATGTATATATTTATTTGAAGTTGATGAGGTTCAATCATGTAATTAGTCATATCTTACTAATATTACCTTATAGACAATATTTGTTGTGCATTTTTCTTGTCAAAATATTTTTAGTTTAGCAAAGATTCTTATCAAATCACAACAACAATAATATTATACTCAATGTAATTCCCCAAGTGAAGTATGGTTCTTATCAAGTTGAATAATATAATATATAAACAAAGTTAATTCAGAAAGCGAGGTGAATTTTGAAGTTCTAATTTCGGTAGACAATTTCTTTATCTTCTTCATTTTAACCACTTCCCTTTTTCTGATTTGTAAGCTAACTTTTCACTGAAAGGAATTTTGTAAATCCAAATATATTTACGCTCCAGTTACCTCACTTTCCTCAAGTGCAACATCCGATATTGGCCTATCTCCTTCCAAATCAACATCTTTTGAGTAATCACGATGAATCTCTATCAAGAAACTCTCAGGAAAGGATCACAAATTCTTATTGTGCGATTCAATACGATAACGATATGAACAATCAAGCACATAGTGTTTCCACTATAATCAATCAACACCTATCATATATCTAATGTCATCCTAATAGCCACCCATTGTTATAAAATTTAATTAGCTGGAATTTGGGATTTGGCTAACCAATCTCTTGGTAAAAAGAGATTAGTCCTTGAGACCTTCTCTGTTCATCTTCGATATAATCTAGAATGATTTTTCTACTAATTATCTTGTGACTCCCTACTAATTGAAATAAAGGGCTACAGAAAAATAGAAATTAAGATACTCTGGTAAATTAAGAAAGGGACGAATATCAACAATTATGTTAAATTTTGGTAATGTTTATATATTTTTATCACAACCCATTCAAAATCATAACATAAAGATGTCATTAGAAAATGTTCATTTTATTTATTAATCAAAAAAGATAAGTTACTGTTTAGACTCAACCAATATCAGGAACATGCAGAAAGTAAGTTGGCTAGAACATCACGAAAAATTAGATAATTTGTGAGTTTTTTTTCAAGTTTTATTACTAAAAAAAACAAAAAAAAAAAAATAATTTGTTCATCAAATGTCCTAAACTTCACAAGCGGCATTCAACCTAACATGTATCTCTGCACATATAAAAAATTCGACAAGAAATGATTTTAAAGAATAAAAAATGATCACCTGTAAGTATTCAAAAGTATAAATTTTAATAGAATAAAGGAGCAAACCTGAAAAATTGAAGGAGAAAAAAGGGGCAATATAGTTTAGGAGAACAAATATGGACTAAGAAAGAAAAATTAAATTAAATCAAATTGGACTAAAGTAAGAAGTACCATAATCTTCACTTATATCAAACTGAAAATTATTTTCACACGTTGTTCTTCTAAAATCTTAATTAAATGCAAGATATCCCTGTAACAAAAATTTCTGAAAATGCAAATACATAAGGGAAAATACCAATTATCACTTATTTTGCGTGGGATCAGAGTGTTAGTTTCATGTCTATGATCATGTACAACGTTTGGGATGTCAAGCTTAAATTGTAATTTTTTGCACATCATGATTAATGAACTTTTAAATTTAAAAAAAAAAAAAGAAGAGAAATTGAAGAGAGAAACACAACTCTTTGGAAAAGTCACAACTCATCGAAAAATCACAACCCTTTGAAAAAAGTCACGACTTATTGGAAAAGTCACAACTCATCGAAAAAGGCACAACCTAAGTTAGGGATATTATAGTAATTTAACATTCAAGTTAGAAGTTCATACTTTTAAGGTAATATAGATAGATATATACAATTTTACTAATTATTTATGTTAAATTCAAAGATGAAATGACTCAGAAGTTTAAATCAGACAAAAGGTAATCTTCCCTTTCAAAATTGATATATAACTCATTGCACATTTAATCTAATATTATTTTTAAAAAAAATTACTTAGATTGAAATACACGTGCAACGCACGTGTTCGAGAACTAGTAGAATAAAAAATAACAGCATGGCCTGATCATCATACAATTCCCAACAGTTCCAATTATAATATTTCCCATCTTTTTAGTGTGGTTTCATTCTTTATACATATGTTACTGTCCTGACATCATCACCATGTGTTTCATATGTTTTTAAAATTTATAATGGAAAAAGTCATGTTCGTTGTACTAAAGAAAAGGTTGGTCGTAACTTTGGACTTTATTGTTTTCTTCAAAATTCTCTAATATTATTATTGTCAGTATTTTCGTTATTCAATGTTTTTCATCATAACTTTTTATTTTTGCATTTCTTTCAAACCATGTTCTGAAAAACCTAGGGTCTATCGGAAACATTCTCTTTATCTCACAACATTTCGGTTAAGGTATGAGTGCACCCTCCCCTCCCACAACCTAGCTATGATCCCTTGCCATGAATCTTTATTGCATTCAGCCTCGATGAAATCAGCTAACTCTGGGTCAGGTTTGAGGATTTTCATCACTGACTGATCTGGAATTTGAGTGTTAATGGTTCCCATATTACTAAAGACCTATCTGAGTCAATGATTTGTTACAAAAGGTGAACAAAATGTATATATAGGTTCAACTGAATCCAGTATTCACTCGTAAATATATCACGTCCGTCCTTTTTGAGCATTGTCTCTGATAGTACAAAATATGTTATAAATTTTCTTTTTGATAATTGTGATCTGGATCTGGATCAAAAGTAACCTAAATCTGTGCTCACAAGTCACAATTATCTTGTTTTCTTTTTGTTTATTCTCAGGTACAACTGGATTCTGAAATGTGAACTATTAGTTAATTAATATAACATTAATTTATTTAGCAGATTCGACTTCGTGATGCGATGTGCTCATACATCCACGTGTTGTGCTCTTACCAATAGACTAATGCCTTAGGCACTAGATGTATGTTACCAATTACAGAAAGTTTCTGTTTTTTTCTTCTTTCTGAAATGCTTTTTGAGCGGAGAAAGATAGAGGGATGAACCTATATTATCCACCAAGTTTCTAACCGTACGACATTGACCCTCGAAATTTTTTCGATCATCAAATAGAAAAGAAATGTACAAATCAACAAAGAATATAAAACAACATGGCCAGATCATTACTTAATTGCAGAAAGTTGCAATAATAATAATAATATTTCCCATCCGTCTGACATGTTTTTTTTTTTAAAAATATACATGTTAAGTTATGACAAAAGATATGGTCAGACAATCATTTACATGTGTTTCATGTCATCATGTGTTTAACTTTATTTTTTCACTTCAAATTTCATGTGGAACTTTTTTTTTTTTTTCTAACCTGGTGATCGGTACCAATATTGGGTACCTATATTGGAGCCTGATAAAACCAGATTTGCGATTTGCAGGCCCCATTTATCGGGGTGGCGCTCCCAGCAATTCCCTTCTAGGGCTCAAACCCGAGACTTATGATTTAACTTAAACTTCACATTTCACCTTAACGACAAGTTTTTATTAGACACACAAATTTTATCGCATGTTTCAGATAAAATATTATTTTGTTATTGGTAGCTAGTGTGGTGTATTAGTTGAGTGGGTTAACTGCTCTACAAGTTGTTAGTATTAGATTAGTGATGATTAGTACAATGGTTAGTACAGCTATTGACATCTCAGCTGTTGAGTTTTCTTCCTTGTATGTACCATTGCAAAGTCTGTTCAATTCAAAGAGAAAAAAAGGTTGGTAAATCTCTATACTTATTTCTTGGTTACAGAACATATTTATATACTATGCTTTTCTTAAACTTTGTGTTCAATCAAATTAAGACACTTGCCTTAATTATAACAACAAAAATATTAAGCCTTTTGTGAAACTTGACAAAAGAGATTGCTCGAATTGTAAGCACCGTCTTAAAATTGGTGGACTCCAATTGGATTTAAGTAGTAGGCCCAAGTTAGATTGAAATGGGACTCATAATTGTTCTGTATTCGCCGGCGAAATACGTGATCTTGCTTTTCTCCTTTTCTGGCGAACTAATCTCTGTTCATTTTTCCGGCGAAATAAAGTTTGTAATTTCCTTTACACGAGTTATGGATTTTGTTTCAGCTCTTTTTGCTAACTTTTCTGCATAAAGAAACCATTAAATTCAATTTTTATGATTAATTTAATGATTTTATCAAGTTAAAATGCATCATTATCTGTTTATCATGTTAACAAATTTTCTGACAATTTTTTTATCGGAACAATTAAGACCATAAAAGATGGAACTTTCATGATTTCATTGATCATTGAAGTTGAAACAGTTGAAAGTTTGGCAAAGCTAGAATCTTTGAACCGTAGTTTCTTGTCCTTAGATTTCTTTTACTATATGTTGATTCCTTGTAGCTCGATAATCGTATTATTTATTACTATGTGCTGTTTTTGTTATTATGTGTTGCCTCTTAGGTAGGGTAAGGTCTGCGTACACTCTACAGTCTCTAGCCCCACTTTGTGGAATTACACTAGGTATGTTGTTGTTGCTAGTAGCTTTTAACTGCACCAAGTAGAAAATTAACGTTTGGGTACTGAAAATCGATCGGTTTTGGTGATCAATAAAGTGAGTTTAGAACTATGAGGTCTCAGGATTCATAGAGTTATTCGATATGTCTGAGGTGCGGACAAGCTGGTCAGGACTCCACGGTTATTAATAAAAAAGCATTTATTGCATATATTTTCTTGTTTCAACCTCCATCAAGAAGGTGTCTGTGACATTGTTGCATATATTAGTGGGAGTGCAATGCATGAAATCCTTAGTGTGGAGAAGGATTTTTGTCTTTTTCCGAGTTTGTTTCTACAATCTAAACTTGGTGGCTTGAAAGAATGCTACTTTTATTTCCTAGAAATATCAGATTCAAAACATTCTTGACAATTGTGATTTTGACTTGCTGATATTAGTACATCATTTTCGTGGCAATTTTGAGAAGGCTAGAGCTTAACTGAATCTTAATTCTTGATGTACTGCTGATATTTCCTGTGTTTTAGGATCAGAGAGATGCACAAAACCTTGTAATATCTGAAGGGGTTAATCATCTAATGCTTTCAACATCAAGCACTTGCAATTGTGTCATAAGTTTTCCGAAAATGGCATCTGACTACAAAGGTTTGTATTCACCTTCCATCTTGTTCTTCTTTCTTTTTTTCATTTGTTATGAATGATATGATGAAACTTTTTCCTCTTGCATGTAATGTCTTTCCTCACAGGAAAAGCTATTGTACTTATGGGTGTCAGCGGAGCTGGAAAATCGTAAGGTTTCAAGTTACTTACTAATTTGGTTTAACCAAAAAAATTGTATAGGTCATTGATCAGTTTCTAACTGCTTGTATAGTCAAACTAGATCTTAACAAAGAACTTAAGATTATAGAAGCAAAAATATCTTGTTACTTGGCAAGTAAAAATGACTTGAATCACTGTAATGCAATACATGATAGTCAATGGTTTACTCTTCCTAGGAGACCTTTTCTAAAAAAAAAAACTTGAAGCTTATATGAACATGCTATTCCTATTTGATACGTCTCTGTGGTTCAATTTTCAAGTTCCAAACTTTTAAGTAATTCTTATGCATACTGGCTCAGAACAATTGGTGAGATGCTTGGAAGAGCTGTTCATGGCCGCTTTCTTGATGCGGATGATTATCACTCAGAGTCTAACAAAGGTAAGGACTATGATCATGACTTTTTAATTAAAATCATGGCTGATCAATGAGAGCATATTCCCAAGGGGTGCATTTATTGACGATTTGTTTGATCAAAACAGAGAAGATGAAGAATGGGATACCTCTTTCCGAGGAAGATCGTGTTCCATGGCTTGAAGCATTGCGGAATACACTGAGAAGAGGATTAGGTGACAAAGAAACACTGGTTCTTGCATGCTCAGCTCTGAAAAAGCGGTACAGGGAAATCCTTAGATCTGCAGACCCAAATTATGAACCAGGTTCTTATGCAAGTATTGTTAAATTCGTGTTGTTGGATGTTGGGGCTGAAATGCTTGCCGCTCGGCTGGTCAAGAGAGCAGCTGAGGGAAAGCATTTCATGCCTGCAAAGCTCTTGCAGACCCAACTGGATTTGCTTCAGATTGATGAAGCAGAAGGGATACTTAAGGTTGATGCTACTATGGATCCTGACACCATATTGAAAACCATACAAACTTATGTCATCTGATCACAAGTCCACAAGAGATGGATTAAATTGATGATGAATTATTTTAAAGAAAACTTTGTGATAAACAGAATTTTTATTGTAATATATAATTTTCATTGCATTTTTGATAGCAAGACATACATCTGAACAACAACGCTAAGAAAAATTAGATGAAACAAAGTAACAATGTTTCTCATTCTAGAGTGTTGTGACTAGCAAAAGCAAAGAGACGATGACACAAAATAAGGTCAATAAAGAGAAGCTAAGTCTTTATTATAATTCTTGTGGTCTGAAACACCAAACTAGCCATTCAATTCATGTTGTTCCATTGCTTGTTACCAGGAACCCAGTTTGGACACGTGGGACTGAAGTGTCTGGACATGACTCTCGAATTCAATAGCTCAACAAGGGGTTCAAATTTCACACATCGGGGTGTCTTATATTGGTCAAGGGAAGCACCTAAGCTAACACAGTAATCCATGAGCTTGTCAAAAGTCCCAATTTCCACTATCCTGATTTCCAGAGGCCCAATGGATTTGTCAGAGGCACGCCCCTGGCGGTAGACGCTATTTAGAGATTCTTCAATGGTGAGGCAACAATCTTCAAAGACTGAAGGAGGAATTTGGGTAGAGCCATTCACACTGAGCTCCCAGAATAGGACATAGTGGCCTGGAATGGTGGCGGTATCGGCATAGCTGGTGTACTCGGCTACATTTGTATCAAATGGTATCAGATTGTGCACTGCATTTTTCACAGCATTTTGTAGCTCAGCTTCATCAGTCTTGTCCGAATCAATGCTCAAGATTACATTTTCCCGACATACGAAGTAGAATTGAGGTGCATTGTTCTTGTATCCAGCAACTCGAAGCACATCACCCACTCTGTATCTATAGAGTCCTGAAATGGCACAAGTCCAAGCAAAATAATCATTAGCAGACATGTTGGACCGACAGATTATAAAAAAGAAACGAGTCGAGCATTTTGTTTTGCATTTGGAAGTACCTGAATATGTGGTTACAACAAGCTCGTACTCCTGGCCAATCTGGACATCAACCAAATCAACTAATTGATTTTGTTCTTTCTCATTAAGCGGGTTGGACTGGGAGATTGATTTGATGACTCCATTGTCTCGGTTAATTGGTGCGAACTCAAAATAGCACATGGTGGGAATAAGGGTGTAAGAGACTTCGCTGGGATTACAAAAGGGGTTCAGGTTGATTCCAAAGAAGCATTCCGAGGAACCATACGTGGTAGAGACAAGAGGGAGGCCGTTGCTGTAATAATCAAGGGTCGGTATATACTGTGACATGCTTCCGGTTACAATAACATCCACATACTTGGTGTTAGGCCACAACCTAGCGATGATCCCTTGCCATGAATCTCTACTGCATTCAGCCTCGATGGAGTCAGCTAACTCTGGGTCAGGTTTGAGGATTTTCATCACTGACTCTCTCACTGACTGATCTGTAATTTGGGTGTTAAGGGTTCCCATTCGAATATCGTTACAAAGTAGAGACCAGTGCTTTTCTAGGAACCGGATGGAACGGATGAAGCCAGATGCAAAGTGCGAGCCAATCCTGAGGACTTCTTTGCATTGGTAGAGACCACAAAGCATTTGGGAGTACATGTTTTGGTAAGAGTCTGGGCAGAGAGTGGTTTCAGCTGGACTAGTGTAGTTTGCATAGGGGCTAAAGCGGTGATTCTTGAAATAAGGACTCTTGGCCATACTTGTTAAAACAGGGCTAGCTGGTAATCCTCCTGGGGTCTTGGCTTCGGATTTTATGGACCAGAAATACATTCCCTTGCCCTTCTCCAAATCTGGAACAAATTGGCTTATCACAGGCATCACAAGGCTGCTAAGCTGAAATCTCTTCCCAATCTCTTCTGGAATTGTTGGCATCAATTTTCTCTCCCCTCCAGACGTCCCAGAACTGCACATAAAGAATGCACTTCAGCTTAAATTAAAGACAAAGAATACACACGCCAGAACGAGATCATCTTAATGAGATACAGAGAATATGAATTGTGTACTTTATAATAGGACACTATTGAGATGGAGATGCACATTTCGTAAAGACAAACCTTGTCAAGAATTCAGAGATGGGTTGGGAGCAGAAGATTGGAGATTTATCACCATTGGCTATACGGTTAATATCAGGCTGAATATCTTCGTAGGTGATGACAGGCATGACTTTCTTGAATGTCTCTCTATCAGTGTGACCATTGAGATCATGGCGCTGCAAGTACTCAACATTGGCATTTCGAGAGAGGATTTCAGCAAGAACTCTCTTTTGGACCTCATCAACGTTGATCGTTACCTCTTCAATGAACTGAAGAGCCTTCTTGTTTTCCTCCACTGTACTTCCCTCAGTGGCCTTCATCGGGTGCTTTGATGCCTCAGGTATGGTACTTTCCATATTAATAAAGACCTGGCTGAGTTCACAAATGGAGTATGTTTCAGTGACCTTCAAAGACATACAACTTTAAGGCCACACATAAATTTTCTTTTTGATAATTGTGGACCTATGAGCACAGAGGAGCTCATACATCCACGAGTTGTGCTCTTATCACTAGACTAAAGCCATACAACATTGACCTTTGAAAAGAAATATACAAATCAACATCATATATATATATATATATATATATATATACTATATATAGGACCCCGTGCCAGCACGAGGCCCAATATATATTATTTTTTAATTTTAATTTATATCATATTATGAGATTTTTATATGATTTTAAAAATATTTTAAATTTTTAGCTATTGTGATTTGTAGTACTTTTTTTTAACATAATTTTGAAAATAATATTTATTATTGTGTTTGTTCTAATGTATGTGGCAGATGCAGAATTTCAAATATTAACCCTTTTTTATATGTCTCTTTAATATATTAAGTTGTTAATTATTGTATTTTGTAGTACATTTTGAACCTAATTTTTTAATAATATATGTTATTTGCCATGTCCCAATTTATGTGGCATTAATTGATAGATTTGTTGGAGTCGAGAGATTTATTTTGTTAATTATTGTAATTTATAATTTGTTTTTCGTCAATTTCGTGGACTATTTTTTTTATTAATTATTGTAATTTATTGTTTCTTTTTCGTCAATTTCAAACAATATATGTTTATCATATAATCCATTTTATGTGGTACCAATAGAATTTAGAGAGTCAATTAAATTTTTTATATAAGTTTTAAATAATTAAGCTGTTAATTATTGTAATGTATAGTATTACTTATATTATTTTTAAACATATTTAAATATTATATGTTAGGATTTTTATCCTAATTTATATGGCATTGATAGAATTTAAAGTGTCAAATAATTGTTAATTATTGTAATAGATAATATGGAGTATTTAAGTCATTTATAGTATAGTAATTAATATATAATATGTAGTATTTAAGTGGAAGGTGATGGGGTCCATTTATATAATTTGATAAATATATTGGATATTAGTAGTGATTTATAGTATAGTAATTAATAATATATAATATGTAGTATTTAAGTGGAAGGTGGTGGGGCCCACTTATATATTTTATATAGTAAATATTGGATATTTGTAGTGATTTTATTGGAACAATGGTAGTAAATCCTAGACTCTTCTAATATATAGTAATATATATAAATTATTATTATTATTATTAAATAAAAGTGTAAGGCTCAATTTTCAAAATTGAATTACTCTTTTACCCTTATACTAAATAAAAATATCTAATCTAATTA
>NW_026030712.1:0-505 GCF_019186545.1 Solanum stenotomum
GAAACCTATCAAATAGTCATGACATGTTATCATCTCCAAATCCCTACACTTTAGTCCAAAAAAGGAAAGAAAAGGGTTAGCACAATTAAGTACTAAGTATGGAGACCATGCAAAAACATGCCAAAAAGGACAATTTCAAGGAATAAATGATTTCATATTATTTTGATAAAACCTTCACTTCACAAGTATAAGAGACATAATAAAAGTCGATATTCACATATAAAACCATAGCCAACCGTATACATACTCAACATATATTCATATACAATCCATACTTAACTTTAAAAGAACACATGTCATTTCATTACCGTAGGACCTCTACCTAATATAACCTTAAGACACACTTGAGTGTGACAAGAATTGACCGCCCATACAACCTCTTCAAGCACACTTAAGTGTTCCTCAAGATTACCTTAGATAAGGACATTTCCTTTACAACATTACATCAATAGACCAACATTCTTTAAGAAACCATTATGGAGACAGTCAAGCACATAAGGGGACT
>NW_026030713.1:0-474 GCF_019186545.1 Solanum stenotomum
GAGAAAGAATGACGAATCAAATATGAAATCATTAGCATTTCAATGGAGATTAGTGATTATTATTATTATTATTATCATTAGCCCATCAAAAGCTCTTTTCCTAATATTTCGGGTTAAGGTTTGGTAGCTGGTTTGGAGTTGAGTTATGCATGTATTAAATTATGTACAAGTAAGTATGATAAAAGATGGAATAATTAATTCAATTAAGTTTTGCATAACGAATACAATAATGCATGCAAGTTGGGCAATAATGCAAGTGGATTGTGAACGTGAACAGATGTTTACTCACCATTTGGTCAATGAGATGAAAAGATAAAAGAATAATATCGTTCTAATTTATCTTTATTATTTTTTTCGTTTATCAAAATGCAAGTTGATCAACTGGATAGAAAAAATTAATCAGAAGTTAATCATCTGTGTGCATACACACTAATAAGGTTTGGAGGTTTTGGAAGTAGATTTGATATTTACATC
>NW_026030714.1:0-1138 GCF_019186545.1 Solanum stenotomum
TTTATGTTTCCACCAATTTGATACAACATATCATTAGACGTCCTTCCAAATATTTAAAAAAAAAAGATAACGTACTAAAAAAGATAGTTGAAATTTTATCTACGGGGAGACTTAAATATTATGATGATTTAAAGTGATTCCTTAATTATATTCATGAGTAGTTTTAGGCCTATATATTTTAGAAAAGATACAAACTTAATTCTCGATCAAATATTTAACAACTCCGAAATATTAGACTATGAAATTGTAAGAAATAAATGAAAAGTCTAATCAAAATCTCGTACACTTCAAAATTAAAATATGCCTCAATCAGTCATATTAAGAACATCATCACAATTTATTAAAATAAGTACATTCACGCAAGAATTAAATAATTAAAATAATTTTTTTTCTTTATGCCTGTTTTCAATTATTTTTTTCTAAACCTCCACCCTCCACCTCCATTTACTATCTTTTGATTCTTTTATTCCTTTTCTAGATTTATATTGTGCTCAAACCCTGATAATCAATATTTATGTATGGACGAGAGTTCTTTTAAATTCAAAAGTAATGATAATTATTATATGTTCGCTCATTCGAAATTGACTATGTTCAATAATTATTTCTTTTTATCTTGTTTCAATTTTCTCTGACTCATTAATTCATCTAATAATGAAAATATTGGATCTCATTATTGTCAAGAGATGTCTAAAGATTTAATTTATTATCTTTGTCTAACTAGTTTAGATACACAAAGATTTTAATTTGCTAATTGAAGAATTTTAATGCTCTCATTTAAATAATTTTGATTTTCTAGGTTAATTTTATGAAAATAAAGCAGAAAGCTTGATACAAGTAAGAAACCCATGAAGACTAATTATTTATTACCAAGCTATCGATTTAAATCTATATATGCACCATGTTCAACATTAATTCAAATATTTTTTACCTTTCTTTTTAGAAAAATATTTGTTGCATACTCTCTCTTAGTCACAATGAGATTTCTAACTGAGTAATGTCTGAAACCCTATTCTTTAACTTTATGAAACTTACCTTTTCTGCTACATGCTTTAANTATCGAAAAGTTATTGAGGAAGCAAATTTCACAATCAAAAATTATTTTTGTTTATCATTTGACAAAGTCATCTTTTTAATCTAA
>NW_026030715.1:0-675 GCF_019186545.1 Solanum stenotomum
AATTCTTACTTTTCTAACATATCTAATACTCCCTCCGTCCCTATTTACTTGTCCATATTTCCTTTTTTAGTTGTCCCTATTTAGTTGTCCATTTTGACAAATCAAGAAAGGACAACAATTTTTTTCCTATTATACCCTTATTTACACTTCTTGAAAATTGTAAAAGTGTATGTTGTTTCCCTCCAATTTATTTCACTTGAATTCAAATAAGTGGTTGTAATTTTGAAGTGAAAAGTTGTCATAAGGGTAAAATTGTAACTTCACTGTGCTAATCATTGTTGCCTTAATCTGTGTGCCATTTCTAAAGTGGACAACTAAAAAGGGACGGAGGGAGTACAAAATATCTCCAATCTAGAAGTTTCTAGACAAATCTTAATTTTCTAACACTCCTCCTTAAGATTTTTCATTGAAACTCCTTGCAACAACCTTTGAAACTCAAACTTCTTAGTGGAAAGAGCCTTGGTCAGAATATCAGCCTGTTGATCGTCACTGATGCAATGTACCAACTTAACTTCACCATTCTTCTCCGCATCTCTTAAAGCATGAAACCTTATGTTGATATGCTTTGTTCTTCCATGCTGCCCCGGATTTTCAGCCATCGCAATGGCTGATTTATTGTCCACATAGATCACTGTTGGTTCTTTTGACAACAAATTCAATTCCAACAAGATCTTT
>NW_026030716.1:0-688 GCF_019186545.1 Solanum stenotomum
GCTATTTTTCTATGATAAATGCTATGATGCATGCTAAGAGCTTGTATAAGACCTCTAAGAGGTCGAATACACCGGTAACGACTAGGGGGTGCTCTCGGGTCGTTACACAATCCCTCAGTCTTCAGTCTATTCATAGACCGGGGAAGAGGACCCTGTGCAGGTGGTGCTGGAACCACAACCTGATCTAGGACAGGAGGAACAGTAGTGGCCTGGGGAGTCCTTATCCTAGACGGATAATTAAACCTCTTAGAATGCATCTCAACTCTCTGGGCTTACAATAAATCATAATCAAAAGTAGTTACCCGAGGGTCCTAGTGCTCACCCTCACTCTCAGAAGTGGTGAGGTGAGTGGCATATATCCCGTCACTGTCAAAGCTGACCTCCGGTGATGCAGGAGCAGGTNAGGTGTCTTGCCTTTCCCTTTACTTTTCCCACCGGTGGTAGGATGTTTTGTCTCCTTTTCCTGAGATGTTGTTGCATCCTCATTTAAAGAGATTCCTTTTGCCCTCTTGCAGGGCGGCAAGTCTCTACTTGCCACTTTTGGTCTAGCCATATCTTCAAAACACACAAAAAAAAGTTAGAATCATTCTAAACAAGTGCAGACATCATATTGAAGAAAGAATCGTCGAATTACTTTGGCGAGCTAGATCGGGCTAGCCAAAAGGATTGGCTCAAAAAATTTCCAGAA
>NW_026030717.1:0-1352 GCF_019186545.1 Solanum stenotomum
ATAAATATTTGAATGCGATTGTAGATAAAATAATTCCATATGCATTGAAGGAAAAAAGGCATACCTAGTGAATGGTTAAACAAAGTGAAAAAAATTGTCATAGCGAAAAGAAAAGACATAATGAAACTCTTCATTTTTCTTCACTATTGAACTTTTGTATGATATGAAAGTATGAATTGTTGATACCATTTAGAACCTTATATAGGGCCTAAAGAAAGATATGAAATTATGGTATTAATTCATATAAGACTAGTAAATCTGTAATTTATAAATTACTTACCAAAAAATACAAATGAATTTATGGTATTAATTCATATAAGGCTAGTAAATCTGTATTCTTAAATTACTTGCTTATAAGGTATAAATGAGCTTAGGATAATAAGGCAAGTAAATCTTTATATTTAAATTCATTGCTACAAAAATGCAAATGACACTATGGTATTTATTTAAATAGTCTAGTAATCATGTAATATTGAGTTACTTGCCAAAAAAAATGACACAAAATAACTATTTTGTGCCCATTGGGTACCTACCAAGATAATAGTGATAGTGTATAGATTATTAAATTTTAATTTTTTAATATTATTCAAATTCTATGATATTTACATTGATTCTTGCTTTTTATTTAGTCAAAATACCTTGAGATCCTCTTAAACTTGACATGTTTTATACAATACTTAAGACGAGAATTTAGAGTTTATATATTCTATAAACGAAACTTATTAGTTTCTTAATAAATTATTCATAAATATTAATTAATAACTACATTTTTAACACAAATAAAAAATCTATGTGAAAGCTACTAATTTTGTTACATTCATAGGTGATAACTTTGCTTCTTTACATTGCATATTCATTTTTTTTTCTAAGCCATATATGCCTCTCCTTTGATCTTTGAGTTTCGATAACCTCGACTATTTGACCTATTTCACCGAATGAAATTACATTGTCACTATCTATTTTTTTTTAAAGTCATGATGACAGTAATTATAAAACAAATCAAAATACAATAATCAAATATGATCAAATCTAATGTGATTAAATAAGTCTTAACAAAAATAATGCAGAAAATCACTTTGAAAATATAACAAAAGATAAATCATGATCCAAGATCAAGTTTAACAAGTCATATAAGACTAAAAAAAATACAAATAATATATATTATTTCAGACACAATAACGTTGGAGGGTTATCAACCCACTTATTTTATTCTTCTCAAATTCAACTCAATCCATTTATTTGATACCTTTATTCAAAATGGTCAAAAAAACACTTCTAGTGTCTATCGAGTAATTTTGTTGAATAATTCTATTCCTATGGAACCTAATAACTCCACTTGTCGGGGGAGGGGG
>NW_026030718.1:0-383 GCF_019186545.1 Solanum stenotomum
AATTTTTTTTATGATTAAGGTATTAAAAATGTTTTAGGGTTTCTTAGGTATTTTTAAGAATTTGGATTTCTTAAGATTTAGGGTTACGTAGGCCTAATATAGGGCATAGGATTTTAAGTTTAGGGATTTTTCTTGGGCTTATGGTTTTAAAGGGGTTTTTTTACCGGGTATTATGGTTGTAGGTGTTTAAATGGATTTTAGGGTTTAGGGTTTCTTAGGATTCCATATGGTTTGGGGTTTAAGGTTTAGCCCTATGATTTAGAGTTAAGGATTTAGAGTTTCTTAGGGTATATTATTTTGCGTTTAGGATTTCTTAGGGTTTGGGTTTTTTAAGGGTTTTTAGGATTTAGGGTTGTGGGCTTATGATTTTCTAGTGTTTTATT
>NW_026030719.1:0-10274 GCF_019186545.1 Solanum stenotomum
GGAAAACAACACAGTTGCAATTACCCTGGTGGAGATATATAGGATTATAAAACAAGAGAAAGGAGAGAACTTAAATGATATCATTCACATCCCACCTCAAAATCAAGAATCATACTATATGTTGTAAGTATTCCACGAGTTGTGGAACAAGTTCCTTTCACAAATAGATTTTGTCAATACTGCTACTTAATATTAAATATGTTTGTGTACTGTCACAACATGCTAACTCTGGTTACATAAAATTTGCATACACAATCTCAACTTCAATATAGTTGCATTAAGTTGATGGTAACATAAAATTATATATTACTATTATTTTAGGATTGAAACATAGTTGGTTGGTTGATGTATTCTAGTTGTAGTTTGACAATGATACTAATGTCACAATTATTTGTGTCACTTTATTGACAACAATACTACACTAATTCTCAACTTTGGCACTCTTTTAATCAATGTGGACATTCTAACACTCCATGTATAATTTTTTAAGAACTTGAAAATATCCATCTAATTTCGTCATTCACCATTAGCTTTTTATAAGATCAGATATTGTTGACTGTATTGATTAATTAGCTTAATTCTAGGAGATATTAAGAGAATAGAATATATTCCTTTTAATGTAATTGTTGCTTTCCTTAATTAGTTTTAGGATGAATGGTATAAATACCTCATCCCAATGGATATAAATGGTGATCAAAAATAAAAACTACCTTGGTTTTACTACGCCATCACCACAAACTAGTTGATCCTGATTAGACATTAGAAGTATGTTTATTTTCCCCATAATTGCATTTTGGGCCCTTATCCTATTTTAGGTATAGTTAGGGACTTCTAAGTATTTTTAATGTAATAATCAAACCTAATATAAATACTCTATTTCTAAGAATAACTATGTTTAGACTTTAGAATACCTTGAAGATTGAAGAATTAAGAGATTTTGGATGAATATCCAGTTATTGCTTTTCAACTTGTGAAAAATAATCTTAAATAAATGTTCTACTTTATGCACTAAAATTGGGTCTTGTCTAAATTCTCGTTATATCCTTGCTCCTATAAACAATCTACATCACTAGCTAGTTGAAGGAACACGCTTGCAAAATCAATCATGATTGAAAAATGTTACTCCCTCCGTCCCTTTTTAGTTGTCCACTTTAGAAATGATACATAGATTAAGGCAACAATGATTAGCACAGTGAAGTTACAATTTTACCCTTATGACAACTTTTCACTTCAAAATTACAACCACTTATTTGAATTCAAGTGAAATAAATTGGAGGGANCTTGTGAAAAATAATCTTAAATAAATGTTCTACTTTATGCACTAAAATTGGGTCTAGTCTAAATTCTCGTTATATCCTTGCTCCTATAAACAATCTACATCACTAGTTGAAGGAACACACTTGCAAAATCAATCATGATTGAAAAATGTTGATTTGTAAACATTGAACTAAGGTAAAAGATACAAAGATCACCAACTTCTAATGTCAATTGTCCCCTACTAGTGCTACTGCTACTGTCCCTGCTACATCCAACAACTCCGGCTACTGCTACTGTCCTCTGCTACTGCTACCAACTACCTCCTCAATTCCTGCTACTGCTACTGCTATCTGCTACCTCCACAACTCCTGCTACTATCCTTTGCTACGGCTACCTGCTACCTCCTACAACTCCTACTACTGCTACTGCTACATCCTACAACTCCTGCTACTGCTACTATCCTCTGCTACTGCTACCTGCTACCTGCTACCTTTTACAACTCCTGTTATTGCTAATCACTGCTACCTTCTACCTCCTACAACTACTACTACCTGCTACCTGCTACCTCCACAGCTTCTTCTCCTATCCCACTGCTACCGCTACTATCCTACTGCTACTGCTATTGCTACTCCTAGTTTAATACCCGCTACCTACTACACCTCCATCTACCGTCCTACTGCTACTACTATTGTCCTACTCCTACTCTTATTGATGTTGCTGCTACAGCTACTGTCCTACTCCTACTGCTACTGCTACCGTCCTACTACTGCTGCTGCTAGTCCTAGGGCTAGCCTGCTACCGTCCTACTACTGCTGCTGCTAGTCCTAGGACTAGCCTGCTACCTTTTACAGCTCCTGCTACTGTCCTACTACTACTGCTAATGCTGTTGGTTTTGTTGTTAGTCTTACCTGGGACCAGGACAAGGACAAGAACTAGGAGATCCCCCCTAAACCCCCGCCTATGGGCGCCATGCCACAAAGCCCCACCTGCCCGCACCCCTGCCCCGTGGCGCCGTGCCCGGAGGCCCCAACCCCCACCCCGGGGCAAATTTCCCTGAGGCCCCCTACCCCTCCACCCCTGCCCAGGGGGATAATGCCTCCGCCCCAGGATGTCGTTCCCCGAGGCCCCCCGCAACCCCCTCGCCCCAGGGCACAGTGCCTCTGCCCTAGGAGGCTGTGCCCCGAGGCCCTAACCCCCCATCCCTCACCCCGGGGAGCCGTGCCCCGAGGCCCTATCCCCTCACTCCCCTCTCGGGAGGCCGTTCCCCGAGGCCCCATCCCCCTACCCCCTTTCCCAAGGAGCCGTGCCTCGAGGCCCTCGCCACCTCAACCTTAGGGTGTCGTGCCCCGAGGCCCCCACCCCCAACCCAGGGGAGTCGTACCCCGACCCCCCTAACCCGGTAATTCGTTTCTCGAAGTCCCCCAACCTCGGGGCGTCGTACCCCGGCGCTGTGACACAGGTCCCTTACCCTCCCGGGGGTGCCGATCCCCGAGTCCCTTCCCCCCACCTCCCTCCTCGAGGAGTCATGCCCTAACACCCCCCTTCCCCCCACAAGTCTTAGTTCTAATCCTTGTCCTAATAATATTTTTCTTATTTTTAAGGAAAATGTTTTCAATAAACATTTGACTAATCAAACATGAAACTTTTGGAAACCCTATTCGTACCAAACACACTCATCCAAAAAAAAACAATGGAAATTATAAATATAATATATACACAAATGTTACCAGTCATTATTCCTTCTAAATGTGTTCTATATGACCTTCATAGAATCTTTTCTAAGAGCTAAACATTGGGTTGCTTGGAATGACATGTGTCTACCTAAGGAAGACGGAGGTCTTGGGTTTAGATCTCTTTTTTACATATCCAAAGCTTTATTTGCTAAACTATGGTGGATATCTAGAACTAAAAACACTATGTGGTCTAATTTTTTATGGAACAAATATTGCAAAAGGCATAGGCCTCAAGTAGTGGAGTGGAGGGGTGGATCTCTAATGTGGAAGATGATCAGTGGCGGAGACATGATTTTGCCAATGGTGTTCATACTTTAGGAAAAATAAAAAAATAAACCTGCTAGTCATATTATAAAGATTGACTTCAAAATAGTCATACCTCAATTATTAATTTCTACATAGTGCTCCAAGTTGTTCATGCTCTTTACCTGTTCAATATCAAATTAACCAACTATCCAAAATGAAAATTCTTAAAATGGAAACTTACAAAATATCAATGGATAAACTAAGGAAGATGAAGTAGGACAAATATATTGACGGATAGTTTCATACACACCAAAATATGTAAAGTGGTAACTACAATTGCACTCGATGACACTTCATCTCTTGAAATGTTTTCATAATACACTCATTAGAAACATCTTTAAATACTTTTTTCTCTACATAAGGCAATATGCAACCATCTAAGAATTCATCATCCATTCAATTTCACAAGTCATTCTTGATAATCTTCATTGAAAAAAAGCTTTTTGAACTGTAGCAGTGGCAACAGGTAGAAGCAAAGCAAACTTCACTAAAAGAAATACGAGAGAATAGGTTAAATGCTTGTTTGTCTCAACCAACTTTCTTGAAAGTTCTCCAAGTCCACCCAAATTGGAGAACCTTTCATTAATATCACGAACATCAATAATGTAATTAACAAGTTGATTCTCAAGAGATCTCATGTTGGACCCATCAAAATCATCAGGATATAATTCAGCCATTCTCATTATCTTCTTTATGTCAAAACTAGAAAATGAATCAATTGGATTCAAGCAAGATACTCCATTAAGCAAATCACTTGTCACCTCATTGAAACGATCATTAAGTTCTTGTAGTTGCCAATCAATGATTTTATAAAACACATCCACAAGATAATGATGCAAAGTAGTACAAATAACTACTTTACGTCGTGATCTCCCAGAATTAACATATGGAGCATCCAAATTGGGTAATGAAATGCCATGCTTGATAAAAAATGCTTCTACCTTTTCTTTAAGTGAATCCCATCCAATATTTTTTTAAAGAGAGGATACCATTCATTATCTCTTAAAGCTTGCAACCTTGTCTTTGCTACCTTTACAAGAATCATGACATTTGCAACGTCTTGCTCCTTTTTCTGTAATGAAAACATTAAGATCATTTGTGATTCCTAAAACATCAGTCATCAATTGCAACAAGAAAATAGTCTCATACGTTTGACAACTTCTGAGAAATCCCGATGCGCTTGCTCTTTCTTCCAAAGTACTTGCATTTTCAACAAGAGTATCAAGTATATCAACAATATAGTCAAAGCTACTAATAAAGTGTCCAAATGACTTGTAGTGAGATCCCCAACGAGTATCACCGGCTTTAACAAGACCAAGTTCTTGATTCAACCTTCTACCCGTTTCTAGTTCACCCATATCCAATGTCATTTGGAGATACTTTTATTGAGATTCTCAAAAATTATCGACACGTTTAAAAGAAGCTCCCAACACATTCAAAATATTTGAAATTAGGGAAAAAGGACAAATATACCCCCGAACTTTCAAAAATAGTATATGAATACCCTCCGTTATACTATTGAGACACCAGTGTCCCTGCCGTCCAAAAAGTGGAACATTTATATCCTTCACACTAACGGACAGACACGTGGCATCATCTGGTGCTTCTACTCGATATTTTATCAAACTTAACCCAAAAAATAAAAAACCCACCCGAATTAATAAAAAAAGACCGCCCAAATATTCTATACCCACCCACTCACAAACATCCTAATAATATACCCAAATCAAAATCTCCCAAATTCTCGATCAATCCTACACCACCTCTACGTTGCCATTTGATTCATCAGCTGATCAATACTAAACTTTAGTTTCCTCATCTTCTTCCAAACAAAAAATTCTCATTTCTTCAAGTTAAAATTAAAATCTTACCGATAACCCATTCCGATGGCATCCGATCATTTCTCCCTTGCCTTTTTTTCCAGTTGCGAATGGGTTTCTTAGTATATGATATGTGATATGAGCTCTAAATCCTGTTGAAATTTTCTTATGTGATGTAGTATTAAGATTTTAATTTTGATATGTGGTTATTGGTTGATAAAGAGTCTTGTGTAATATGTTTGTGTAAATGTTTTACATTTCCAGCTTAAATTATGTAATTTGGAAATAAATTTGATATCTAATTTAGGGCTGTAAATATTTGCTGAAAAGAGATGGTGCAGTTGTAATCTCAGTTGAGATTGTGTTGTAATTTGGATTTGATGTTATTTGAGAATTTCGATTTGTCATCAATTATTCGACCACATTTGACCACTGAATGAATTGGATCTGGTGTTACGAAATGGGTTTCTCTAGCGCTGTGAATTTTTCACAATGGATGAGATCTTGATTATTGAGAATAAGAAAAGAGAAGATGACGGGATGGAGGGCTTCAAGAATACACTCTAAAGATGTTTTAGATTGGGTCAAGGTGCTTAATTCGGGTCAGATAAATAGATAGTTGGGTGGGTTTTTAGTTTTTGTAGGTGAAAAAATAAAATAGGATAAATTTTAAGATGTTGCCACGTGTCCGTCCGTTAGTGTAAAGGATGTAAATGTTCCACTTTTTGGACGGCAGGGACACTGGTGTCTCAATAGTATAACGGAGGGTATTCATATACCATTTTTGAAAATTCGGGGATATATTTGTCCCTTTTCCCTTGAAATTAATAATACAAGTTCACCTACTTGAACACACTTTTTAGAAATGGCAACAAGAGTCAATTGAAGTTGATGAGTGAAACAATGAACAGATGAGCCGATCTAGATCTACTTTCTTGTCTAATCAACGTTTTAAGACCACCTAGCTCACCTTGCATATTGCTTGCCCCATCGTAACATTGCCCACGTACATTAGATAAAGTCAAAGAATGGTGAGAAAGTAAATCTACAATTGCTTTCTTTAGAGATAAAGCAGTAATATCTTTAATATGAACAACTCCAATAAATGCCTCCATCACAAACCTTATTTTGTCAATATATCTTAGACAAATAGCCATTTTCTCTTTGCGTGACACGTCTCTAGATTCGTCAACCAATAATGCAAAGTAGTCACTATTTATATCCTTTATTATGGCCTTAACTATTTCAATCTTACACGCAATCACAATATCTTTTTGGATTTCATGAGAAGTCATTTTATTATTTTTTGGAGCTTTTTCTAACATAAAAGGTTTAATTGCATCACATCTAGCAGCTAACCTAGAAAGAACTTCAAGAAAATTACCCTTGTTCAATGACGATTCACTCTCGTCATGACCACAAAATGCAAAACCTTGATTCAATAGAAGGCTTACCACATCGATTGAAGCGTTAAATCGAACCTGATATTCATGTTTACTTTTATCATCCAATTTGTAAAATGCGGCTTGAATGGATTGTTATTCTCACATGAGCTCTTTACACTTTCTTTTGGATTGATTATGAATGTTATTCGGTGGATCAATATGTGTAGCAAAGCTATCCTTTCTATGCCAATTTGTAAATCCCTTCGTTGAAAATACATTACCACCACTTTGATTAATGTTTTCTCCTTGAAACAAATAACAAGGTAAACAATAAGAAGCATCCGCACTAATACTGTATTCCAACCAATCACGATATTCATCACACCGAGTATAAACAAAACGACGTGGTGTTCCAAAAAAGTCGGTTTGAGGAAACTGATGAGTTTGAGGTTGACAAGGACCTTTAATGATGTATCCCCTCCTTATCTCATCACGAAGGTTTGGATGGTAATTCAAAATTGGAGTTCTTTCAGCAGGATCAACCTTTAAATCATTTACATCAAATTCTTGTTTTTGGGAAGAGTGAGATGATATTTCTATTTGGTTGACATTTTCATCTTGGCGTAGTTGATTTTGATTTTGAGGCGCCAAACTTGTTTTGGGTACTCTAAAAAAATATTTCTCCAAACTCATTGAACTCCAAACTGAAATAGTAGTCAAGTATACCAAACTTATTAAAATCATCCACAATACAAATAGTTGATCGATACTCAAATAAATAAAGTAGCTTTTAACATAAAAATAAGATATACAAGTCTTTCAACACATGATTAGAAAAAACTAAACTAAATGAAAAAAAGAATTAAGAAATACCTTTTCACACTTCAATGGCAGTTGAGGAAGAAATATACAACGATTAAAGCTTCCAATTTCTTAAAACTTGCAATATGTATGAAAGTTGAGAAGAGAGAAAGGTAAAGAGTAAAGTTGTAAAGGGTTTTTGGGAGAAGAAGAAGACAAAAAACTAAAGGGAAAAGACAACTATGAATCTATTTTTTTTTTAAATTAAGAAAAGTCAAGAGTAGACCTTTTGTTTTTTCTTAACTTAAAAAATGTAACTTTGTAATTTTTCTTAAGAGAAAAAGGGAACAAATATTAAATAAACGAAATGTTCAAGCCTGGGATCGAACCCAGGCTGAGTTTTGCCTTTTCTAAGAGAACAAATGGAATAATGAAAAAAATTAAAGAAAACGCCAACACTTGGGCTCGAACCCGGAACGCTAAGGCATCTTTGCACAGCCTTAATCGCTGGGCTGTCAACCTTTATTGTGTCAAGGTTGTTCAACATTTAGTATATATCCAAAAAACTCGATATTTAGTATATATACTCGTAAAAAATTTCCGACAAAGGTTGTTCATTTGACCACCCTTTCCATGTCATAGCTCCGCCCCTAAAGATGATGCTCTGGGCTAGATATAATATAGATCAGGAGATTTGGTGGGAACCTAGGTGTGGATAAGCTAGTATTCCCCCCGTTTGACAAAGAATGACCTGGTTTGACTTGGCACGAAGTTTTATAAAATAAAGAAAACTTTTGAATCTTGTGGTCTTAAATTAAAGTTATACCACGTGGAAAGCTGAAATTAAAATGTTACCAAAAAAGGAAAAAGGTCATTCTTTTTTGAAACAGACTAAAAAGGAAAGGAGGTCATTCTTTTGGGAGTACTTGGTATGATAATTGGTCCCAAATTAGCTCTATTCATCACTTAGAGCAGATTAATCAGAATCTCTCAAGCTCCATGTAGGAGGTGAATCAACATGTGGAGTAATGGAGAGTGGAACAAGCCTTTAATGTCTAATGTGTTTACAAAAGAGTTTTGTCAGCATGTTTTCAAGGTGTTAGCAGATCATAATTCTGGAGAGAGTGATATAGCTTGGTGGATGCCTAACAGTTCAGGGAAATTCACAGTTAGAAGTGCTTGGGAATTGATTAGACAAAGAAGTAATCCAATAGAAGGTGGAATTCCCTTTCTTCTGTGGATAATCTAGTTCCAAAGAATCCCCATTGGTCAGGTTTTGGTTAGATATAAAATTTGTGACTCTATGGTATGTTGTTGTAATGCAGGGACACACAAATCTTTTAACCATCTATTTGTAGGTTGTCCTGACGTAAACTATCTATGGAGAGTATTTGCAAGAGCTGCAGGTATCCCACGGCCTTTTGTTCAACTTACACAAGTTATTAAGATATGGTGGGAGTTTGATGGTGTGACAAAGTTGAAACCTTTATGCAAGGCAGTCCCTGCATTCATAGTTTGGAAAGTCTAGAAGAGACGAAATGTCCTCAAACATGGAGGCAAAATGTCAAGGCATTCAATGGAAATAGAGATTAATAAAAACGTATATTTGATGACCAAAGTACGATATTCATGGTTGGTGGAGGTACAAAAGTCATGGCCCCTAATTGTACATTTTTTAAAGGCTTACAGTCCTATCTTGACTAGCAGAGTTATAAGGTGGAGATGTCCTGAAGAAGGTACTTTTAAATGTAACACTGACGGTTCAAGTAGACCTGTTTTGGGTGCTAGTGCTATGGCTCTTTGTGTGAGAAATCACCTAGGGTGTTTGATGTATGTTGAAGCTAAGAGTATATCCTTTTGCACAACCTTGGAAGCTGAAACCAAAGCATTCAGTAGCGGCATTTTATACTGTTTAGAGCATAATCTTATGCCTCTTGTAATGGAGACAGATTCTCTGATTATTAAGAAGGTGTTAGATGGTATCTGGGAGATACCTTGGTCGATTGCAGTAGAGATTAGAGTTATAAAAAGAGCTATGGAGAATGGTACAACGATGATTGAGCACACCTGCAGAGAAGGGCATAAACTTGCTGATTTTTTAACTAACTATGTTTTCAGCTTTGCAGGAATAGATCAAATGTAGTTTAATTCTAATCAGGAGTTACCACAGCAGGCAAAGATCATACTACAATTGGATAGAAACAACACACCAAATAATCGAACATGGAAGGTTCAAAACAGAAACTTTCAACTATAAGAGGATAATCAAAGTTAGCACTGTGAAAAAAAAGGCAAGCAAGATATATGATACGTCCAAACTTACACCTCAATTAAGAGATATAAGAGGTTGAAGTCAATTTATAGAACTCAACGTGAGTTGAGGTTGATCCCACAAAGAATTTCTTTACAGAAATGATTTCACTGTCGTGTTTACTCAAATGTCGTTATTATTTCCTAAAGAAATAGTTACAAAAAGTAAAATGGGTGTAGTTGTGATGTTCTAGAATCTAAAATTGGTAATCAAAATCCAGATTAACAATTAACAGAGTTTTAAGTTCTAAAGTTGTTTCGATGATTAAATGAAACTAGGATTGCGTTCTCCATAGCATCTAATGTTCTTTCGTAATTGAGTTTCATGCAGTTTATCTTTACAAAATACATACGAGTTAAATATATTTGATAATTGGGAAAATGCATAAGTACCCCCCAACCTATGCCCGAAATCCTAGAGACACACCTAACCTTTACTAAGGTCCTATTACCCCCCCAAACTTATTTTATATGTAATATTCTACCCCTTTTTGGCCTACGTGGCACTATCTTGTGGGCCCAACGCATGTTGAGAAAATTTTCAAGGATAGTGCCACGTAGGCCGAAAAGGGGTAGAATATTATAGATAAATTAAGTTCGGGGGGGGGGGGGAATAGGACCTTAGTAAAGGTTAGGTGTGTCTCTGGGATTTCGGGCATAGG
>NW_026030719.1:18113-27773 GCF_019186545.1 Solanum stenotomum
GGGGGTAGTTAAGTCGATGGTAGAAGGATTATGAATAGAGTTGGAGGGTGGGTTAATGAAATGTTCTGCACTTGAATTCAGAGGAGGAAAGTAGAGTGGAGGTCTTTCATTGCCTGGAATGTTCGCGATGGTACCTGAATTTGGAAAATCTTGTTTTTTCTGGATCTCAGCCTCAACTCAACAACCTGTTGCGTTAGTTGTGCGATCAACTCATTTTGTTTAGCGGTAGAAGGCTAGACTATAGCAACTTCGGTCAGGCCAATCTCTTCACTGTTGTCAACCATTGTGGCTTTTCCTTTTAGTAGACTTCGGTTTGGGAAGGAATCTTAAGAGCTTTGGATCTTGTAAAGTAAAGGTGTTCGGTCAGCTTATCAATACAGATCAATTCAAAATACCTGACAAATGAAAAATAACTCAAAAGGTAAACATGTTAGTGCCTGAAGGTGATAAACAGTACAAGATATCACACATAGGAGTAAACACACAAGAGTTGCTTCATTCGGAGATAACCTGGCCCACCGACATAGAGAACTAGCTAAATAGACTGGAATTTGTCTATTTGACTTTGGGATTTGTGAATCAAAGAAGTTACCTTTGTGGAGCCAAGGTCCTTTTGATGCTTCTGATTTTCGATTAATATGAAACTCTAGTCTCCTTGCAAGAGTTGGGAAAACATAATTTCTCAAAAATGGGGACTAAACATTGAAAGGCTGCCTACGTATCTTACGAAGGAGAATTCAGGTCCTACGTAGTTCGACTTAGCTTGATCTCTTTCGATTTGAGACAGTGAATCTTTTTCTGAGAGAGTAACATTTGAAAAATGAAGTTCAAATGTTATTGGGAAACTAAAGACTCGAAGAATATTTGGACGCACTTTTGATAGTGACTTGATATTTATGGTTAAGGGTTTCTAGAAAATTTTCAAAAGATTAGGCTAAAACATCTCCAAATAAAGCAACATAATCACACAAACAGTTATAACACAAATAGTTATTGCGCACTTTAAACAAATATGTGACCCATTTGTGTCAAGGGTAGGCCTCACAATTTGAGGGATGTATACGTCATTTGAAACATTTCATTGCCACAAAACCCAAATTTATACAAGTTTTACGATAAACTAAATGGGGAATATGGGATACAAATAATCAGTCTCACGCAGGGGTACAATCCTAAACTATGCTTCCATGGAAGGTCCTTTGTCATTGATTTCTTGTCGTCTCCGGATGTCTACATTTTGGATGGAATAGTAGCTTGTACAACTCCTTCTTCGACTAAACTCCCAACCCCCAAGGAGCAATGATTTTTCAAATAACGTATACATCTTTCAAATTTAAACACTTAAGTATGATCGTCCGTTTAGGCCATGTGCCGTTTTGGACTCAAAGTGGTCTTTCTAATGGGCCCAACATGCCTTGGGCGTTGGGTCATCTTAGTTCAATGCACTAAAAGGGATTTGGTTTCGCTCTACGCTAGTTGACTAAGAATTGGTTTAGATAAGACCTTGTTACCCGAGTCAGACAAACTACGGGGTGAAGTCTAATAAACGTTGTTGGATGACCACAAGCCAACTATTCGTTTATCACTTCAAAAGAATTCGAAGGTATTTTTTCTGAAGGACAGTCGTGGAAAGCCACTTAACCGCATTTTTTCCTAATGCAAACTATTTGCTGTTTGGCAGAATCAATGCCATGAATGCAACAATTTATAATTTACAAGAATTGAAACAACTAAGAAATTAAACAAATAGCCAAATAAGTTAATTTTAAGGTTAGAACCCATTCAATTCCCTAACAGAGTTGACATTCTGTTTTAGTTAAAAAAAATATTAAACTGATTTTTAGAATCACCACTTAATTTTTAAAGAAAAAATAAGAAAACTATTTTTTCCAACAGAACAAAACAGTAAATCTAATGAAAATATTTAAAGGGTTCGAGGTTCATATTAACATCTCGGGAAGGGTTTGAAAGCACCCGAAATGTCCGTTAACACGCGGTTATCCGGTAATTAACTATTTGACTAATTATTCAAAAGAGGCATGCTTAAACAAGTTTGGGAAATTCATAACTTAAAGCTTAAAATTATTTTAAGGGGAAGGAAAATAATATAAGGAATTACTTAAGTAAAATATTTCAAAGTAATTCAAGTAATAAAATAAGTAAAATTATTTTGTCTTTAGGAAGTTTCAAAATGACCATCTTTAGGGGAAATCGAATTAGGAAAACCTTAAAATTGAGTAGCAGATAAAATAAAGAGAGAGAGAGAGAGTTTTGGGCCCAAATCTGGTTATTTGTCCGCATGAGCCAATACTTGGGCCTAATTTCGTTTTGGGCATTTGGCCCATTTAAATCAGTTGTACCTATCTTAGTCTAACATAAAAGAAATATTATTCTTTTAGGCCTTAGGCCCAATTCTTCCACCTGTCCTAAGAACTAACAAGTAATAATAAGTGAGACAAAACAGCTTAGGCCCAAAGTAACAATATACAACTTTGAAAAATAAAGGTGGGCCTTTTTTGACCCAATTTCTTCCACTCTCCAATCTGCGGTACTTCTGGTTTGGGATTTTAACCCAATAAGAAGAGCTTCCTTTTCACGACCCAGCAGAAAAGGAGAGAATGCAAGGGAATGGGAGTCCAAATGGACTCAAACGGGTGTCACATGTGAAAAGAACAAATGTAAATATTAGTATTCATTTGTGATAAAAAGTAAAACTTATTATTGAAAGATACAAGCAGTCGTTATAATCAACCACTTACTAAAATCAACACTTGCTCACTGGAATAGGAAATAACTCGTGATTTATTTTATTTTTTAGACAAGTGAAACGGGTAGGGATTCGTTATAAGCATAATTTATTCGAGCGGGATTAAATAAAGGCTTTTATGGTAAATTACAACATGCTTGGACAGAGATCGGTTTTTGGCAAACAAATATGACATGTTCTCAATTTTATCATATAAAGCAACTACCGATGCTAAAAGAACCAAAAGATAACAATTTCACATCAAAACAGGTTAATCACTCATAAAAAAAATGAACCAAGTAATGCAGCAAGTGGAATAGCGAGAAACTAACCACAAAGTCTAACTCAATCAAGGAACACATGAGGGAAATATGGAGAAAGCAAAGGCATGAAAATAATAATCTACTAGAAAAGCATCTTAAAAATCAATGAAGAGGCAAACCGACGACTATTCCCATTTTTAAGATCAAAGTAATACTCCTTGTGGAGCAACAAGTGCTAGGGACAACAAGAAATACAACAACGATTGTGAAACTAGGAATTAAAGATGATAAGAATCTAATAAGCTCATAGAATCATGTTTAAACTAAAACAAGTTCCTCTATGCTTACGGCAAAGTAGTAACGCAATTTAGATGAGAAGAAAATTAAATTAACATGAACATAACAAGCGACTGAACCTCAAAACAAATATGAAAAGAGAACTTTGAACATCCCACGAACCTCAAAGAAAATACCAAATTACAAGAGCATATGCATCAACCAAGAACAACATTAACTTTAAGCTAAACAAAGGCATGTTTTCAAACCAAATCTAGGGAATTCATGGACAAAAATAAATAAAATCCTTTTTTAAAGTCGCAGCTACTGAAATCGACTCAAAAATATAACCAAAACAAGTTGCTATCAAATTAAACTTGAACAATTATTAACCACGTCGAAAACACGAGCAAGTGTGTACTATCATGCTAAAGAAGAGAATGTTAGAAAACAAACAAATAATTTGAAAATAGTAACTCTTGGATGAGAGACCGAACCAAACAGGTGACACTTCTTAGATGCATAAATACAAAATCAAATGCTTAGCATTTATAGGAACTAGTGTAAGGACTAGAACTGAGATACCTAATACTCTTTAGAACAGGCTAGATGAGCAACACGAACGAAGCATCAAGAAACCTAGGAGTACTTATAACGAAATATGAACAACAAGAACAACAGAAACATTAACAGCTACTCAAATATCCAACCAGAGTCTAGCTCATGAACACTAAAAGAAAGCTAAGAACACCTGAATAGAAAAACATAAAAGAACTACGAGATAAACAAAACTAGGAAAAAGGTTACCTCTTTCCGGGCAGCGAACGAGGGACCACAAGGTAAAGATATCGACCTTCCACCACCACAAGCGTAAACCTCGAAGATTCTGATAAACAAAGAAGGCGAGTTAAAACGAAAAAGATCGAAAAAAGGTCTTCCTTGCTATTTTGTTTATATCTCCTATATATTTATATTCTTCTATATCTATTTCTCTCTATCTCTATCAGTAGAAAAATCCATCTTTTTCAACCTTTTTCGTCCAACCCCTAATAATGAAGACAAAATGAGGTTTATATAGAAGGAGATTAGGGCTGAAAAGGGGGAAAATCGGGTAGATTTTTTTTTTGACATTTTCAAATTCAAAATTCCAATTCTTAGAAGATAAGGCTGCCAACTTCATTCTTGTATTATCCTTGTAAAATTCTCAACGGAAACTTGAGGAGAGACATCTGATTAAAGAGCAAGGACGAAAGGGATGGGAGATTTTGACACCTGGATTCCGTACAAGAGAACAAAGGAGACGCATGCGCAAGGTCGATTTTGCTGGACTGGGCTCGCGATTTTGGGTTGCTCGCGTCTAGAATCGCTGGTTTGTAGAGTTTCTAGGCTTCGATTTCTGGTTCTTCGCGAGGAAGAAGAAACGAAGTGGGTCGGGGCCTATGTACTCTACGCGTTGCTGATGTGTTAGATTGTTGTATGTTGTGGGCTGGTGGGTTGGAAATTGAGTATAGTGGGCTTCTAATGGGTATTAAATTGTTGTTGTATTGTGCAAAAGTTAGGCCTCAATTGATTTGTTTTCAATCTCAAAGTTGAGTCAAAAGCTTGACTGAAAAAGGTTTAAGAGTTGGTCAAAAATGGCTAGAATTGAATTTAAGACTTGGCCACACGGATTGTGATTATAGTCATTAGCCGAAATGAATTAATTGGTTTATTGACTAAAAGTTAAATAAGACGAATTAATATAAATCAATTAATGAGCTTCTTAATCTTAACAAAATAAAATAATTAACTTAATTATAAACTAATTAACCTAAAATATAGACTATTGCATAATTAAGCAAATCTTTTTTAAACGATGCTCGAATATTTATAAAATATACTAATTAGGCACATAATTATATAAAATATCATATTTATTATTTTAAAATTTATAAAAATGACAAAATTACTTAAAATGACTTGAAAAATATTTTGAATTTTATAAAGTCAATTATTTCAAATCGTTTGGAATTTAAGAAACTCGATGATTAATTTATATTGCGGAGATCCAAAATTGGGTGTCAACACAATTAATATCTCATGTGTGATTTGTGATTTACTGCATAAAAATGACTTTCTATAGTTCGCACATGAAGAATAGCGGGGGCGGGCGACCAATAATGTGGAACTCTATTGTGACCAGAATGTCATAATTCAAAATTAATTACAAAGGCTAATATTGCACATTTGGTATTTGAGTTAGTAATATTTTTTTATTTTGGTACTTGTAATCAGAGGCGAATCCAGGATTTCAAGAAAACGGATGCACCATTGCTTTAAAGATAAGATCAAAAAACAATAACTAAGCGAGCAATACATAAAAATTACATTACCACAAAAAATATCATCATGTTACAATTGTACTCGACGAGACTTCATATTTTGAAAACGATCTATAATAGCATCATTACTTACATTTTCAAATATCTTCCGCTCTATCTTACAAACTAAATAGCCATTCAAAAATTCTTCACCAATGCTATTACGTAGATAATTTTTGATGAGCTTCGTTGAGGAGAATGTTCTTTCCACACTTGCCGTAGCAACAAGCAAAATCAAAGCCAACTTTACAAGCAAATAAACAAGAGAACAAGTTTGATCCAATTTTGTTTGTGCCATCAATGTAGCAAGATCTTTAATCTCCTTCAAGTTGAGGAACTTGCTATCACACTCTCCAGCATAGACAATGAAACTATCAAGCTGATAATTGAGATCTCGAAGTTCATTATCACCAAACTCACTTTTATAATATTCGGCCAACTTCATTATTCTGCTCTTACTAAAATTAACAAATGAATAAACCGGATTCAAACTAGCCATACCAAGGAGTGAGTCACTAGTCACAACATCAAAACGATTATTGAGCTCCTGAAGTTGCAAATCAATAACTACATAAAACACTTCCACATGAAAGTGATGTAAATATGAAATTTCGGACTTCTTACGCTTCGATCTTGGATAGTCTTCAGTCATTTCGGGAACCATAATATCATGTTTACCACAAAATGAAGAAACCTCATCCATCAAAGACTCCAAACCACTCTCTCATTGATTGTAATCTTCTCTTTGAAAGATTAAGCAATCCCATAGCATTGATAATATCTTGATATTTCTTTTGTAAAGTTTTGTTCAATTCATTTGTAAGAAGCAACATCTTGAACATCAAATGCAACACAAAGATAAATTCAAATTCTTGAATTTTATCTAAAAGGTTATCTGCCGCAAGTTTATCAAGATCACGTGGAGAATCTTCTTTCATATCTTTAAGCACATTAGCAATTGAAGAAAATATAATCATGAAATTTTCCAAGGTCTTGAAATGGGATCCCCTACAAGTATCACCCGATCGTTGGAGGCCACGTTCTTGATTTAATCCTTGTCCGGTAAGAATTTCTCCAGATTTAAGTAATTCTTCCAACTTCTCAACTTGGTGTTGTTGAAGTAAGTCCCTGCGTTTAAAAGATGTCCCAATAGTATTCAAAACATTAGTGACATCATAAAAGAAAATTTTCACATCCAGATGTTTTTTAGAAAGAGCCACAAGTGTCAATTGCAATTGGTGAGTAAAACAATGAATATAATATGCAAACGGAGCATTTTTGCAAAATCAAAGACTTAAGGCCATTTTTTTCTCCTTGCATATTACTAGCTCCATCATAACCTTATCCACGGAGTCTTGATAGGCATAACGAGTGATCCAAAAGTAAAGAGTAAATTACTTTTTGCAATGATCTTGCAGATGTATCACCCACATGAACAATACCCAAAAGGCTTTCTATCAACTCTCCGTTTTTGTTAACATATCGTAAAACTACAGCCATTTGCTCTTTATGTGAAATGTCATTTGATTCATCAACTAGTATTCCAAAATAATCACCATCCAAGTCTTTAATGATAGCTTTAATTGTTTCTATAGTACAAGCATCCACAATCTCTTTTTGAATTGTTGAACAAATAATCATATCATTTTTTGGAGCATGTTGCAATATCACCTTTTCCACATCCGGATGATTAACCCCATGAAATTTCAAAAGTTCAAGAAAAAGACCTTGTAATCGAAATCTTCATTCTCATCATGACCATGAAATGACAATCCATTTCTTAGGAGAAACCTTACCACATCGATTGAGGCATTTAAACAAACTCGATAATCACTTTTTGTTTTTTCACTTCGCTTGTGAAGAGAAGATTGAATTGATTGACGTTGATTCGCAAAATCAAGTATCCTATTCAAACATTTGTTATGAATACTATTCACCTCACCAACATGCAATCGAATTCTTTCTAGACCATGGTTCCAATTCTTAAAACCATCTTGTGTAAATGATTTTCCTGCATTACCACGACTTTCAAATTCATTCTTTAAGAGATAACAACACAAACAAAATATAGCAGCATCACCTATGATATATTCCAACCAAGCAGAATTTGGAGCATTAAACCACTCATGATTAAATTGTCGATTCCTAGTCCCAAATGTTGTTTTAGGATATACACGAAGTTTTGGTTGATAAGGCCCCATCAAAATATAATGTCTCCTCACAACATCTCGAATATTAGAATCATATTCAAAGATGGGTTTTCTTTCTCCGAGATCCCATTTGAGAAATCCAACCCCAATAATACAATCAACATTTGAAGAAGAAGGTGTAATTGTCTCTCTTTGAGCTTCTGGAGCTACATGTGAACTAACAGATGGACCGCTACTAAAACGTGGTTGCTTAATAAAAAATTTATCCATTTAGATATTCAAGGATAAATGTTCCTACAAATTCAAATAACTATTCAACTTAGTCACAAATTTAACTAGCAAATTTAAAATAAAATAAGAGAATCGCATATCTTTCTCAATAAAAAATAAGGGAATCACACCCTTGCAAGTTCAAATAAAATAGAGGAATCACAATCCTTGCAAATCTAACTATAATAGAGAAATCATACCCCTTTCACATTTAAAAATAAGAAAATCACACATTCAAATAAAAAGAGGACTTATGCCTCTTTTGCATTCGAAATCACATATTCATAGAAAGAAGAGGAATCACACCCCTTTCAGTTTAAAAAAAATAAGGGAATCACACCCCTTTCACATTAAAAAAAATAAGAGAATCACACTCCTTTCACATTAAAGAAAAAGGAAATCAAACCCTTCAAAATTGATAATATAATATGAAACACATTCATTACAAGTTACATCCACAAAATATGTAAGCTTGAGATAATCAATTCTTTAGCTATTGATGATTTCCTATTATAAGTAATGGCAAGATTTTTTTATATGGAAACCCTAAAATTAAAGTGATATATATATATATATATATATATATATATATATATATATATATATATATNATTAAAAAGAGAAATCATAAAGTAAAATTACCTTAAACTTTGACAATGATGATTTCTCTAGATTCTTGACTTGAAGTTGGAGACTTGAAGTTTTTTCTTTGTGTGGAAAATAAAAAAACAAATTTGAAGAGAGAAGAAAAATATTGTTGGAACTTGGAACTTGAAAAGTGGGTGGAAAGGAAAATTTTGAAGTCTTTGACTTTTAGAACTTTCAGAATTTAGCTTCTTCTTTTTTTTTTAATGAAAAACGTATTTTTTTTAATGAAAAACGTGTTTTTAGTTAATAAAAATAAATTGAAGCGAATTAGGGTTGCCTGGGGTCGAACCTGCGACCTTTGTGTTGAAATCTTGCAGTCGTACCAGTGAACCATCCAGTCATCTTGTGAACGGGTTCCACAAGTTTTAATTTAATATGTTCTTTTATAATTATAGAAGTAATATATCGAGTTTAGTCGGATAACCACGGGTTCCGATGACCCAAAATGTATACATAAATTCGCCCCTGCTTGTAATATATGACTCGGTATATTTTATCTTTTATTAATCAAAATGTTTCTTTTTATATGATATATCATGAAAAAGCTCACTTAGGCAGATTAATGGTCTTGCAATGACAAACCCACTACAAAAAGGTCAACCTATTCAAGCGATAATTATGGCTCGCATCAAAAGCGAATAATAAAGGTTCTCTGACTAAAAATAAGATAGAGCCAGAGATAGAAACGAAAGAATAATTTGGAGTTAGCGCATGAGATTTTGAACTTTGAAATTTGGACCAAGAAGGCAAGAATCAACCTACTAATTGAGGTATGTTGTTTGTGACAATATGATGTGATAGCAATTCATTTATGTTATATCTCTAATCCTAAAATGTATGTCTTCATTTACATTATTTCTCCCTATTCTACTTTGGACGGTTTATGTTTAACTGATGGTCTATCAGAAATAACATTCTACCTCTAAGGTAATAGTAAGGTATGCATA
>NW_026030719.1:27799-41250 GCF_019186545.1 Solanum stenotomum
TAAAATTACCTTAAACTTTGACAATGATGATTTCTCTAGATTCTTGACTTGAAGTTGGAGACTTGAAGCTTTTTCTTTGTGTGGAAAATAAAAAAACAAATTTGAAGGGAGAAGAAAAATATTGTTGGAACTTGGAACTTGAAAAGTGGGTGGGAAGGAAACTTTTGAAGTCTTTGACTTTTAGAACTTTCAGAATTTAGCTTCTTTTTTTTTAATGAAGAACACATTTTTTAAAATGAAAAACGTGTTTTTAGTTAATAAAAATAAATTGAAGCGAATTTGGGTTGCCTGGGGTCGAACCTGCGACCTTTGTGTTGAAATCTTGCAGTCGTACCAGTGAACCATCCAGCCATCTTATGAACGGGTTCCACAAGTTTTAATTTAATATATTCTTTAATAATTATAGAAGTAATATATCGAGTTTAGTCGGATAGCCACGGGTTCCGATGACCCAAAATGTATACATAAATTCGCCCCTGCTTTTAAAGTATGACTCAGTATATTTTATCTTTTATTAATCAAAATGTTTCTTTTTATATGATATATCATGAAAAAGCTCACTTAGGCAGATTAATGGTCTTGCAATGACAAACCCACTACAAAAAGGTCAACCTATTCAAGCGATAATTATGGCTCGCATCAAAAGCGAATAATAAAGGTTCTCTGACTAAAAATAAGATAGAGCCAGAGATAGAAACGAAAGAATAATTTGGAGTTAGCGCATGAGATTTTGAACTTTGAAATTTGGACCAAGAAGGCAAGAATCAACCTACTAATTGAGGTATGTTGTTTGTGACAATATGATGTGATAGCAATTCATTTATGTTATATCTCTAATCCTAAAATGTATGTCTTCATTTACATTATTTCTCCCTATTCTACTTTGGACGGTTTATGTTTAACTGATGGTCTATCAGAAATAACATTCTACCTCTAAGGTAATAGTAAGGTATGCATATATTTTACTCTCTTCAGACCTTACTTAGTGGGATTACACTGAATTTAGGGTGTTATTCCTGATAAAACCCTTGAATGTTGTTTCAGTTATCACTAAACTCTTTTTATATATATTATTATTCAGACCAATTGGGTTTTTCCCTCTTTTCAGTTATCCACGGTTTTAGCTTCCGCATAGTACATGTCTTATTTAGTTATTCTCAGTATGCTTGATATATGCTAGACACAGGGTTAGCTTGGGGTCACTCGTGATTCTAGGCCCCGTGTTACGTTAAGGGGGTAGCCTCTAGGTGTGACAATATTCAAGAATTCTTAGGTTGAATGAACCAACAAATATATGTATTCATACCGTAATACAACTTGTATTCTTTGTATTTGTATTCACGGTATCTTTTTGTATTTCTCATATGTGAAATGTATCATACATATATCAATCCAGAAATTGTTTGGCACCATTGTATTGATGTATCAATTCTAACAAAATTTTATACAAGTTTTGAAAACAATAATCATCAAATCAAAGTGGCGTGATTTAAGGCATTGTCGTTTTATAAAAGTGGATTCTGCCATTTTAAATGTCATCAAATTTTGATTTGTATTCTAGTATACAAAAAAACAAACTTTTTTAACGGGCTTAATTAAAGGTCTGCCAATTCTAAATAATTTTACCTTATTTAGTGTTTTATAATTATAAATGTAATAATGTATTAAAAAAATAGGCAGACATAGAATATAGCTAGATTAAGTTAGAAAGTAGTCACTTTATGTAAATATCACACTTATGACTATTCCAATTTAATAACCCTAAAACTATAGTCATTTTTGTAAGTTGCTCTTTTTTTTGAAAAAAATTGGAACCGATGGCTTTAGTGTCATAGTGGTTAAGACGACCCTGAGCTATATCAGTTGGACACCCTTCGTTGGAAACTTATGTTGTACATATATATGCCAAATTTTGCTTTTAAATGATATATATTTAAAGTTGGACACCCTTGACAAAAGTTAAGCCTTTGGTGCAGTGGTAAAGGGTGTCCATTTGAATCAAGTAGTTGTGAGTTCAACCACTAGGACCTTAGTATAGTATAAGTGCCACGTAGGCCAAAAAGAGGTAGAAAATTATTTATAAAATAAGTTCGGGGGGGAAGGTAATAGGACCTTAGTATAGTATAAGTGTGTCTCTGGAATTTCAGGCATAGGTTGAGGGAGGGGATACTTATGCATTTTCCCTATAATATATAATATTGTATTTATATATACACGATTTAATTTTCCGACGAAGGGTGTTAGGCCGACCACAGGGTGGATCTATGAAGGGGTGTGGGGGTGCCACGCCACCCCCGAACTTCGACGAAAACTCTATGTATACATAGGTATATACATATAATATTTATATAAATATAAAGTGTGCCACCCACAAAACAAAATTGGCTTGTGGTGCCACGGTAGGAGGGCAACTAGAAGGCTGATGTTGCGGGTTTGAATCCAATTTGTACCTATTTTTTTGAGAAATTTGCTGCATACGATTTTTAAGAAAGAAAAAAAGCTCCAAGCACGTTTTTTTAAGGAAAAATAGCTGGCACAATTTTTATTTTTTTGATAATTGTTATCGATAAGTCTATTTGGCACCAACGGACTCTAAATCCTGGATCCGCCACTATATATATATATATATATATATATATAGATTTTCACATTTGTTGTAAGTTACTTTTTTTTAAAAAAAGTGCAAAACTAATTAGACTGGCCAAATTAATAATATGGGACGAAGCACCCATGGCTAAACGACACGCAATTGAAACAGTCGACATAAGCTTTCGCGATATAATGGATAAGGCCTAACCCATCGGTGGCCCCTTAAAGTTGGCACGAAGTTTCAGTTAGACACCTTAACTGGATGATGTTCATCTTAGAAACCTCATGTATGATACCGTTGTGTCATTTTGACACTTTTTTTCCAATCAACAAAAATATATGAGGTGTACTGTGTGTTACACTCGCGAATGACATGTAAAATGACTAATTAAGCGATGACATTTGTCATTTGTGTCAAAAATAATTCNAGACAAGAGTTTTGATTTTACTTTGATATTCTAAATTTCTAATGAACATTGTAACACATTATTGGTTAAAAATTGTGTGATATGAACCATGTTAATTTGAATTAACTATGACTTACCCTATTAAATTTGAATTAATTGTGAGTTGAATTGAATTTTAAATTTTGTAGGAAAGTGTTCTAGTTTTGTGAATTGAGATGGAGAAGTTTCTTGCGAAATTTAATCATTCTCAAGCAAGTTCTAGTACGAATGTCAATCCTTCTAGTCTTATAGATGACCTTAATTTAGATTCACTTGAAACCGATCCAGGAAGAAGAGTACCAATTGCTCACTATAACCCTCGAATAAAGGATGAAGTGAGGAAACATTATATTCAAAAAGGGCCTTGTCAACCTAAAATTGATTCATATCCTCCAACTGAAATTGGAAAAAGAACGCGTCAATTTTGTAAAATTTGGTTTGAAGGTCCATATTCTAAATGGTTGGAGTATAGCGTGGAGAAAGATTCTATCTATTGTCTATGTTGTTATTTATTCAAAGATGATTTTTTCCATGAAAGTACAAGTGAGTTTTACACAAAAACGGGTTTTAGGAGTTAGAATAGGGCACTTGAAATATTCCGTAAACATGTTGGTGATGTTAATAGTATTCATGACAAATGTTTCAACAAGATGCTAGATTTGTCAAATCATTATCAATCAATTCAAGTTGTTATTGATAAGCATTCTCAAAATTTAAAAAATGAGTATTGAATGCATTTGGAAGCCTCAATTGATGTGTCAAGACATCTTTTGCAATATGGATTACCTTTTCGAGGTCATGATGAAAGTGAATCTTCAATTAATCAAGGCTTCTTTCTAGGATTTTTGCGATGGCATGGGGACAAACATCCGGATGTGGAAAAAGTGATATTAGAAAATGCCCCACAAAATGATACTTTGACTTGTCCTATGATTCAAAAAGATATTGTCAATTCTTGTGCAAAAGAAACATTCAAAGCAATAATTGGGGACTTGAATGGAGATTACTTNATTTAAAAAATGAGTATTGAATGCATTTGGAAGCCTCAATTGATGTGTCAAGACATCTTTTGCAATATGGATTACCTTTTCGAGGTCATGATGAAAGTGAATCTTCAATTAATCAAGGCTTCTTTCTAGGATTTTTGCGATGGCACGGGGACAAACATCCGGATGTTGGAAAAGTGATATTGGAAAATGCCCCACAAAATGATACTTTGACTTGTCCTATGATTCAAAAAGATATTGTCAATTCTTGTGCAAAAGAAACATTCAAAGCAATAATTGGGGACTTGAATGGAGATTACTTTGGTATATTAGTTGATGAGTCAAAAGACATCTCTCACAAAGAACAAATGGCTCTTGTTTTGCGTTTTGTTAATAAGAATGGTGAAGTAGTTGAACGATTTATCGGTCTTGTCCAAGTTAGTGATACATCGGCATGTTCATTGAAGAAAGCGATTTATTCTTTGCTTTCCGTTCACTCACTAAGTCCATCCAAAATACGTGGACAAGGTTATGATGGGGCTAGTAATATAAAAGGAGAGATAAATGAACTCAAAACTTTGATTATGAAAGATAGTCCATCGGCATATTACATTCATTGTTTTGCTCATCAATTGCAACTAACACTAGTGGCTATTGCTAAAAAAACATTTGGATGTTGAAGACTTTTTTGATCATGTTAGTAATGTGTTGAATATTGTTGGAGGATCTTTCAAGCGTAGAGACTTACTTCGTGATCACCAAGACAAAAAGTTAGAGCAATTATTTGTGACGTTCAAAAATGCCAAGGATTACATCAAGAACGTGGGCTTCAAAGACCAGGTGATACGCGTTGGGGGTCACATTTCAAAACTTTAGATAATTTATTGTTATTTTCTCATCTATTAATTGTCCATGTTCTTGAAGTGATTGAACTTGAAGGGTCCACATCAAGTGATAGAAATCAAGCGGAGTATCTTTTGACAAATATTAAAACATTTAAATTTATTTTTGTGCATCACTTGATGTTGAAAGTGTTAGCAATGTCAAATGAGTTGAGTAAGATTTTACAAAAAAGAAGATCAAGATATTGTTAATGCCGTGAAGTTTCTAAATATTACAAAGAAAAGATTGCAAGCTATGAGGGAAAATGGATGGGAATCCTTGTTGGATGATGTTTCCTCATTTTGTGATGTGCATGATATCTTGATTTCCAAGTTGGATGAGTCTTATTTTCCCGGAAAGTCAAAATGTAAGTCTTCGGGTGTTAGTTATGCGCACCACTTGCGTGTTGAAGTCTTTTTTGTTGTCATTGATGTGCAACTTCAAGAGCTTAATGACCGTTTTGATGTAGTGAGTAGTGATTTGCTTCTTGGGATGGGTAGCTTGAATCCGGTCAATTCTTTCTCTAATTTTGACAAAGGTAAAATCAAGGCTTTAGGAGAGTGTTAGCCAAGTGAGTTTGATGATGAAAAAATTTGAGATTTGAGCTACCAACTCGATACTTTCATTATTCATATGCGAAGTGGTAATCCCAAGTTCTCCAACTTGCAAGGAATTCGTGATTTGGCGAAGGCATTGGTTGAAGCAAATCTTGCGGAGACTTATTTACTTGTAAAGTTTACTTTAATTTTACCAGTTGCTACTGCAACTGTGGAGAGAGCATTTTCGTCAATGAAGCACATAAAAAATGAAGTGCGGAATAGTATTGGTAATCAATATTTAAATGATTGTCTAGTGTGTTACATAGAACGTGACGTATTTATAAATGTTACTAATGATGTCATTATCGATCATTTTTAGAATATGAAAACTCATCGAGGACAATTGTAAATGAATGATGAATATTTATAATATTAGTAATATTATTGAAAGTTTTAAATTTGTTAACTTCATGCTTTTAGTATGGAGTGTGGATTTGTAATATCTTATTATTTATATTTTATTGATTGATTTATGATATATATCGAAAAGACGAATAATTTAATCAAATATAAAATTAATTTAATCGATAAGTCTATTTGGCACCCACAGACTCTAAATCCTGGATCCGCCACTTCGACCACCCTTAGTCGATTGTAGCCCTGCCACTCCTACGTTGTAATTCATGTGTCATTTTTTATTTTACCAATGTAATGACATAATCGGATATTTTATATTTTAAAGTAAAAATTATTTATAAAAAATCTAGTTGACTACTTGAATAAACTTTAATGTGAATATAAATCACTAAAATTACATTATTATTTCAATTTATTTGTCTTAGTTACATATTTCATAACTACCAAAATCAAAATTTATGAGTAGATTCAATCCATACATGCTATTATGGGTGACAGAATGAATAATTTATATGGGTATTCACTCATATTTACCCATTTTAAATGGGTTGGGTACCTAACTCATATAAAATGGGTAAAAAACGAATAATGTTCATATTACCCATTTAAAAGTAGTAGTTAAATGAGTAAAATGGGTAAAAGATGTTACTAATTCATAAAAAAAAAATGATTGTGTTAAACTGTTAATGTATTTTTTTGGCAGTAGGTGGTCGGGTAGTGTGTGGGAGTGGGGTGGGCTAAGGAAAAAATCTATTGAAAAAAAAATTAACTTTTTTTTGGGAAGGGGCTGGAAGGGGGATGGGGGTGGGGTGGGGTGGTAAGAAAACATCAAAAAAAAAAAGGGATAGGGGCCGTGGGGGGGGGCATTGTAGGGGGGCGGGGTATGGTAGGGTGATAAAAAAAAACTTTAAAAAAGAATTAATAGTTTTTATAAAAAAACAAACTTTTTTTTTTTTCATTTTTTTGGGATGGGGGCAGGGGGGCTGGTAGGGGTGATAAAAAAACCTTTAAAAATATTTTGTTTTCAAAGTTTTTAACAAGATACCTACTTTAATATGTGTCACACCACTTTCCATTTTAACAATTGTTAAGGATATGACGTTTTTTTTTAGGTGTTTCAAGTCACCTGGTAATTCCTAATTTAAAAGAGAAAAAAAATATTTTTAGTCTAAGAAAATAGAGATTGGGTAAGGAATTCTATTGACCGGAGGAAAGGTGTGAGGCACCTCCCGAGTCCCGTGGTTCTAGCACGGTCGCTTTATTAACTCATGTTTGGCTAAAATAATTTTTGGATAAAAAAAGTAAATTTGTGTTAGCTACTAGATTTTATTTTATTTTAACAAAAAAATGATTGGCGTAGGAGCGTAAGCGCATACAAGACCACTTTTTTTAAAAAAATACACACCAAGGATCGTAACCGAACACATGGTGGTATTTAATATATATATATATATATATATATATATATATATATATATAATTTTATTTTTAAAAGACTGATAATTAATGACTCAAAATTTATTTAATAATTAGAAAAAAAATTTAGTTTTACACAAAATGGTCATATGCTCTTTTGAAAGAAAATTGCAAAAATAGCCAATTTTATCTAATAGTTAAATTACTAACCAAAAGTAGACGATTTTGTATTTTTGTTTCAATAACCATTTCATATATTTATTTAAGAGAAAGAAAAACAGAATTTATGAAATTATCAAATTTACATTTTTTGCAAAAGTGATCAGATTTACATTTTATTTTTATTTTTTTTGCAAAAACAGCCTTTTCTTAAAATGACCAGAAAACTAAAATAAAAAAAAAGACTTTGAGATTGTTGTTGTTTTTTTTTTTAGCAAAAGCATGGGTTATTTATCAACTTCATAATGATACATATAGAATTAACACCTAATTTAATAATAGAACACAAATATATAATAACAACAAAACATAATTTAACTAATTTCAATAAAGTTATATATCAACTTCATAATGATAAAGATAGAATTAACACTTAGTTTAATAATAGCACACAAATATACGATAACAACAAAGCATAATCATATTAAGTATCATAACATGTTTAACTAATTCAAATAAACTAAACATAATAATTTAACCAAAAATATAAACATGTCTCATTATTTTTTGAAGTAGCACTGCAAAATGAAGGAAAAAGGGATATACCTAAAAAGATGATGACAAAACAATGATGAAAGAAAAGCTTAATTGAACTCCCAAAGACCACAAAAGATGAAGTATATTTTTAGAAGATGACTTTTTTTTCCCTTTATTCTTATGATTTTCTCTCTTCTAATTTTCTATTTTTGTTCCTCTTTGAAATGAAAGAAGAATGTGTTTAAATAGGTGGTGAATATTAACACTCATTCTTCTTGAAAACTTAAGAGTCAATGCATGCATTGGACACCTTGTCTTCCCAAGGTGCCACCCAAGATGGCCAATAAAATTTTCTCTTCTTTTTTTTTTCTTTTTCTTTTTCCAAGATAATAATTAATTAAAAAGCCTTTTAGATGACCCATTTCTTTTATTCATTAATTGAATAATAACTTAATGGGTCATCTGAAAATTTAAAATAGGCCCAAAATACCCTTTTAGATGACCCATTTCTTTTATTCATTAATTGAATAATAGCTAAATGGGTTATCTGAAAATTTAAAATAGGCCCAAAATGTAGACCCATTTGATCAAGACCCAAAATCAAATTAAAATTAGCCCACTAACACAAAATCTAAACATCTAAACTATTTTGAAGATCAAACACAACAAATAAGGCAAAAAAAAAATTGAAATTAAAAAAAAAAAGCAACAACTTCAACATGATAAAACTTGAAGAACACTAACAAAACAATACAAATACGGCACCAAAACGACTTATATGATTTTTAAAAAATGTGATAATGATGGATTTGGATAGAGGATGAGAGGGGGAAATGATTAACATAAATTTTCGGATGAATGGAAGTCGCTGCAAAACTACGCCGGAAAATTTGTTGACGGATTTTGGACATAAACTTTACATCAAATGATAGCCCTTGAAGAGCTCTACACTTTTATGTAAAGGATATAGGACGGGGATGACCGAAACTTTGTAAATCTAAAGAAAAAGGTGAAGATTTATGTTTGGTTTTTCTTAGATCTACGGAGTTTGGCTATGGATATGAACGAATGGTTTGCGGATTTGTGTAGAGGAGGGTTAAAGGAAGAAATGGTAAAATTTTGGAGATTTTTCCGGCCAAGGGGTGGTGGCCGCCGCCGGCGGTGGCGGTGGTCGGCCGTTCGGCGGCAGGTGGAAGAAAAGGGGAGAAGAAAAATAAAAATGCAAATAAAAATTTTGATTTTTGGAGTTTTCTATTTTTTTGTAGGGTCCATAAGAGCCCTTGGATCAAAAAATCATGGATGGTTGAGATTTAATCTTGACCATTTCTATTGGATCGGGTCAAAATTGATTGGGTCATCAGAATTTGGTCTAAATCAACCCAATTCAATCAAAAATTGGGTCATTTGGGCCAATTAAAAAAAATTAATATAAACAAAGACAAACAACCCAAAATACACAACAAAAATATAAGAAAGGACATTACTATATATTGTAGGAGTAAAATAAACACGTCAAAAATTAGGTGTTCACAATATGAGTATCCATTTTATCCATTGGATAACTTGTTTTTACCCATTTAAAAATGAGTCGAGTCGAGTCGAGTACTTTATTCATTTTTGTTTAACTCGTTTTCGATCAACTCAACTCGCTCGTTTGTCACTCCTGCATCACTACAACAAAAATAACTTTTAGTGGCAATAAATAGACACATTAATAAAGAATGTTAAAGTCTTTACTAACATTAGTTAAGTGTCATTAGATCCAATGTCGCTAAAGGCTTCATGAACATATACAAAGAGTGTTAATTGCTGCTAAAACTACATATTTAGCGGCAATTGAGCTATTGTCGTTAACAAATTGCCGCTAAAGATCATTTTTTATGTAGTGGATGTTATTATCCTTTGTAATTAAGTTTTGAATTATGACATTTTAGTCACATTAGTGTTTCACACTATTCTTTTAGTACGACTTCCTCTTTCTCAAAATATTTGTCATTTTGGAAGTATAAGACAAACTTAATTATTTTCTGATCAATTTTTAGTGTACTAATGATTGTGCAATTTGACTCAGGTGCATATTTATGGATTCAAGGGATGGCTTTATTTCAAGATGGTTGGGTCGAAATTGTAAGCGTCCCATTACCAAATTGGGATACACAACTTGTGAATGTGGGTGTGACATGGGTGGACGATGGGATTCACGAGAAATGGCCTTTCTTTGTGGATATTCCAGTGGGGAGTCCTCCACTTACTGTTGAGGGTGAAAACAACAAAGGTCTGATTCTTCTAAGTGATGACGAGGAGTTTGAAGAGGACTATGACGTTGTTGAGAATATTGGAGAGGTTAGAAGGAAAAGAAGAATGGTGGAGCCTTCTAGAGGTGACAAGAGGAGAAAGTTCATTCCAGGAACTTGTGAGGAAATATCTGATAGTTCGGAGGAGGAGAGTGATCCTGATGTAGTTATTGTACCTCAGCTTGTTGTTGAGGGTGAAAACCACAACAAAGGTCGAACATATCTTTTTCGGCCAAGCTCTATGGACAAGTCTAAGAATAAGAATGATGAGGAGTCTGATGAGAAGGAATCTGATGATAAGGAGTCAGATTATGAGGGGTCTGATTACGAGGAGTGTAAATCCTCTTATAAAGAGGACTGCGATGATCATAATAAACTCACTCCTCCTGAAAAGAAGGAACATGTTTCTGTCAAAGAAACACTTCCTTTAATATTCCTGTTTGAAGACGAGGAACCTCTTCCCCCAGAGAAAATGGGAAAAGGAAATTGAAGATCTTTTTTCTGCAATGGGCATGTGTATGTTGGAAGAACTAATTGACTTTACAAATTAACCTGTTTCACCAATGCAGAGTGAAAAAGTAAGTGAGTGTCAGATGGGGAACCATAAGCTTAAGCTAGATGAACAAATTGGACTTATCTGTTCAGTTTGTTCATATGTCCATTTGGAGATGAAATACATCTTCCCTGATTTTATAAGTATACGAGTTTTGTTTTGGCAAGCACTTCTCTTAAAAAAAAAATTGTTGCACACATTCTACTAAATCTAAATTTGTGGTAGTTTTTTCTATAGCTTTGCCATGCCAATTTAACGGACATACTCTTCAGTTGTTTTTTCTATAGTTTTTCTAGATGAGCTATGTATTTTATATTTTAAAGATAAGTAATTGACAGAACCAAACTCGTATACTTACAAAATCAGGGAAGATGTATTTCATCTCCAAATGGACATATGAATAAACTGAACAGATGAGTCCAATTTGTTCATCTAGCTTAAGCTTATGGTTCCCCATCTGACACTCACTTAGTTGTCCACTCTACATCGGCGAAACTGATGGATTCGTAAATCCAATATGTGATTCCAAGAGACACATGTTCATTTCAGAAAAAAGATCTTCAATTTCCTTTTCCCATTCTTGTTTCTCTAGGGGAAGAGGTTCCTCGTCTTCAAATCGAAATACTAAAGGGAATGTTTCTTTGATAGAAACATGTTCATTCTCTTCTGGAGGAATGACTTCATTACGATCATCGACATTTTTTATTAAATCAATAATAAACTTCAGAAACTCAGACTCTTTAAGAATCTTCTTCGGATTCTTTCGAAAAGCATCAGTTGAAGATTCGAATTCCGACTTAGAATATAAGGTTGTATCAGTAAACTCTTTGGATTTGTCCCCCGTCCTGCATATGTTTGACTTAGAAGAAACAACCTCATATGTTGCATTCAAGATAGGAGCCACCTTCTCCTCAATGATAACAACATTAGGATCACTCTCCTCCTCATCTTCCGCAACGTTAACAACATCAGGTTCAATCTCCACCTCCTCATCCTCCTCTTTCGTAACGATAACAATATCAGGATCACTCTCCTCCTCATCCTCATCCTCCTCTGCAACGTTAACAACATCATGATAACTCTCCACCTCTTCCTCATCCTCCTCCTCCGTAACAATAACAACATCATGATCACTCTCCTCTTCCTAATCATCCTCCTCCTCCGCAACGTTAACAACATCAGGTTCAGTCTCCACCTCTTCCTCCTCTGCAACATTAACAACATCAGGATCACTCTCTACCTCCTCCTCCGCAACATCAACAACATCAGGATCACTCTCCACCTCCTCATCTTCCTCATTAACAACATCAGGATCACTCTCCTCTTTCTCATCCTCCTTAACAATAACAACATCGGGATCAGTCTCTTCATCCTCATCCTCATCCTCCTCCGACTCCTCATCCTCCTCTGCAACGTTAACAACATCAGGTTCAGTCTCCATCTCCTCCTCCTCCGTAACGTTAACAACATCAGGTTCAGTCTCCACCTCCTCCACAACGATAACAATACCAGGATCACTGTCCTCCTCCTCCTCCTCAACAATAACAGCATTAGGATCAGTCTCCTCCTCTGATGAATCATCATTAGCAGATACTTCCTTGATGAAAGTCTGATTTGTGAAGGACTCAGAAGTTCCTCGAGTGAACTTCCTCCTCCTATTGTTTTCCATATTTCTTTCGTCACCTCCAGAAGTCTCCATCTTTTTTCTTTTCCTTCCATTAGTAGAATTCCCACTTTGACTCAACTCGTACCTCTTTTCAATTATCTCGACCATACATTTTAAAGATTGTTGTCTAGGCCTCCTCTTTGAAACAAAGCCATCCCCTAAATCCATCTTTCGCACTTGAGACAAAATACACAATTTTCGTTATAAATCAAAATTCATAAGCATATATGTATCTGAAAGAAATTCTTCACAATAACAACAAGACTGAACTGCATTTACAAATACTAACTTGAATATAAAAAAAGCCCTTTTTCTGCCGAAAAATCAAGAATGGATAACTTTGAATTATTCCAAACTGTAAAAACAGAGTAATGGGGAAAGGCCCTTTTTCTGCCGGAAAATCAAGAATGGATAGCCTTAAATTCTCGAAACGGTATAAACAGAGTAATCGAGAGTGTGATGAGTTTGAATAAACTGAATGCATAGAAACATATATATATATATATATATATATATATATATACACACACATATATAGGGAGAGAGAGAGAGAGAGAGTAACAACATAAGAAAGACGTGACTTAGACAAGCCTCTTATGCGTGAGAGAAAAAACTTATGTAAAGTGCGTGCATTTTGTGATAGATTAGAATATTTCAACGAATCGGGATTATCTAAAGTGTGAACATTAACTCTTCCAAGTAAGTCACATGAATTGTCAAAATTTGCTGCAAGGGTATGTTTGGAAAAAATAAGAAAATATTTGTTTATTCTATTTAATTAGTGTACAACTTTTTCAAAATTGTGGGATCCAGTTTAGCTATACCGTTTAGTTTTAATTCATATATTTTTGTTATATAGCTATATTACTTTTGAATATCATTGTTATTTGTGTAAATTTTATAATTACTTTGAGTAAGAAATTGACGATGGATAAAGAAAAATACTTTAATTATGGACATCATCATT
>NW_026030719.1:43176-48766 GCF_019186545.1 Solanum stenotomum
TATAACATAATAAATCTCCATCATTTGAGTCTCACTCTTAGGACAATAGCTTGTTAATGGACATAAGAAATAAGAACACTGTGGAACATAACTTTTAGCCATCAACCGTGTAATTCACAATAGTACATGTACAACAATGATACATTAAAATTAAGAAAAATAAACAGCTGACATTCCAATTCCCTTCAAAGAGGGTCTTCCTAGAAATGGAATAGTATAAAAATGATTTATTCGATAATTTATATTGTTCAAAAATTGTGCGATATAAAAGAAACATTTTTGCCTTAACATACCTTAAATGTGAATTTGGAATAACATGCAGATAATCACTTTTATATTGGTAATTGAATATGACTTCAAATCGAATTTCCCAAAATAATACATGGAGTTTTAAAAATATCATGAAAAAGCTCACTTAGGCAAATTAATGGGTCTTGCAATGACAAGCACATTACAAAAAGGTGAACCTACTCGCGTCAAAAACGAATAATAAGGGTTCTCTGACTATAAATAAGATAGAGTCAGAGATAGAAATGAAAGAATAATTTGGAGTTAGCGCATGGGATTTTGAACTTTGAAGGAGAGTTAGACCAAGAAAGCAAGAATCAACCCTACTAATTGAGGTATGTTGTTTGTGACAATCTGATGAAATAGCAATTCATTTATGCTATCGCTCTAATCCTAAAATGTATGTCTTCATTTACATTATTTCTCCATATTTTACTTTGGATGGTTTATGTTAAACCAATGGTCTATTAAAAAAAAACATTCTACCTCTAAGGCAATGGTAAGGAATATGCATACACTTTACTCTCTCTCTCTCTCTCTCTCTCTCTCTCTCCAGACCCTACTAAGTGGGATTACACTGAATTTGGACTATTATTTCCGATAAACTCTCGAATGTACAAAGGTAGAATGTTATTTTCGATAGACCCTCAAATCAAGAAAAAAAATTCAAAGTAGAATAGGAAAAAAATAGTATAAATGAAGATAGACACTCTATGATTAGATCTAACATAAATGAATTGCAATTACATCACATTGTCACACACAACATACCTCAATTAGTAGGGTTGATTCTTGTTTTCTTGGTCCATATCTCCTTCAAAGTTCAAAAACTCACGCGCTAACTCTAGATTATTTATTTCGTCTCTATCTCTGGCTTTCTCTTATTTATAGTCAAAGAACCCATATTATTCACTCTTGACGCGGATCCTAATTATCACCTAATTTAGTGGACCTTTTCGTAATGGGCTTGTTATTGTGAAGCCAATTAACCTGTCTACGTGAGGTTTTCATGATATGTTCTTGATTAACCATAATGTTATTTTCATGTCTTTCTATTTTGCCTAAACTTTTGCTTTCTCGATATATTTTCACATTATGAGCCTTCTTAAATTGATAAGTGTCGTCATGTGGAGAACCTAAACACTATGAGTATTCATATATGGCAAATAGATTTAAGCAAATAATGCACCGTAACTATAGTTTATCTAATTACGCTCCATGGCTATAGTTTAGTTTGTTATGGAGCCTTAGATTTGTATATCTCATTTTTTTGTTTTTAATTTATACAAAAAAAAAATTAATAAATGGATATATGGACACTAAATATGATAACATAAAACTTTTAGAATACCATGATTCATGCTAATCGTTTTTTAATAAAATATTGTATCCAAAATGAGTTCTACTACGATACTGACATCAATATTTATACAAATTAATTACTAAATAAGAGTATACGCATATGTATAAATATACAAATATATCCATAAAATATAGAACTATTTGTATTATAAATTATATATGTATATGAATATATGACTTAAATATACACATATATAAATACACCTCAATATAGTTATGTATATATGGAATTAAATCACATGTTCATTTCAGAAAAATGATCTTCAATTTCCTTTTCTCATTCTTCTTTCTCTGGGGGAAGAGGTTCCTCATCTTCAAATCGGAATACTAAAGGAAGTGTTTCTTTGACAGAAACATGTTCCTTCTCTTCTAGAGGGGTGACGTTATTACGATCATCGACATTTTTTATTGAATCAACAATAAACTTCAGAAACTCAGACTCTTCAAGAATCTTCTTCGGATTCTTTCGAAGAGCATTAGTTGAAGATTTGAATTCCGACTTAGAATATAAGGTTGTATCGGTAAACTCTTTGGATTTGCCCCTCGTCCTACACACGTTTGAGTTAGAAGAAGCAACCTCGTCTGCTGCATTCTGTCGCACCCTATTTCGAACAAGCCGAAATAGTTCACAACATAATACGGCTGCCACTCTGTTTTTTTGGAAAGAATCATTTTGTTTTGTTTTAAAGTCGCCGCCTAAATTTTAAGGAAAATATTAGGAAAACCATTTTTTAAATAAATGTAAACTCTGTTTGATTTGTGAAACCAGTGAGATTCTGAGTAAGGGTTTTGGTTACTCGAGGGGAAGGTGTTAAGCACCCCTCAGAGCCTATCCGGAGATAGTCCTTAAACTCAATTTAGGAAAAATATGATTAGAAAAACTTGTTTATTTATTTGCTTCAAAAATTAAATGATAAGTTAATTAGTTAGTTTAAGAAAAGAGTACACTACAAGGTACGACATATGTATGTCTTATAAAAGAGTAGTGTGTTTATCATATTGTAAAATAAATAAATAAGTATACTTAAAATGTATGATAAATTCATATGTAAAAAATATATTTGTATCATAATAAACTTATCTTAAAAATATGTAGATGTTGAATTTACGAAAATATATCATCTTATTAAGACGCAAAATAAAAATAAGATAGTAGTTGAGTGTAAATATGTGTAATTTGTATGAAAATTCATAAAATAGAATTTCCTAAAAATTAAAATAAATAAATAATAATTATACTAAAATTTTGTGATCTAAGATAGTAGTTGAGTGTAAATAGAGTTTGTGATATAAAATTTGTTTAATATAAAGTATAGTATATAATGTAATTTGTTTTTTTAAAAAAAAAAATATGTGAATGTTTATTATTTTATTTACATGTAGAGATAAGTTGACATTTGTAAAAGTGAGATGTAGTAAAATGATATGTGTATTCAAGTGTAGGGATTTATAAATTCTATAAAAATATGAGTAACATTGGTAAAAGTGGTAGTAGAGTATAACAAAATAATAGGTCATGTGTAGAGAATAATAAATCTAAAATATAAAAGTTATACCTTTATGTGTATGACATATATATGTATGTACCTTGTATTTGCAACCTGTTGGCATATTTAAAATTTGAAATAGCATGTTAAGAGATTAGAGTTTAGAAATATTTCATTCAAAAGTAAGAATAGACATTATATTTTATAAAGGGGTGATAAAAAAAATAGGCCAACTTTCCTAAAACAATATATATTTTGAAAGGGTGATTATTTTAGCCTTATATATCATTAAAGGTTATTTTTTAAAAAAAACTAATTTTCAAATTCATTTGGAAATCCCAACTTATGAGTTTTATTTTTTCCTACTTAAACACCTAAATGAATATTATTTCACGCTTTTGAACTTCATTTGGACATCTTTTAAAACTATAAGCCCTTCTTTTCAACTTAAGAAGCCTAAAAGAATGTTATAAGTAAAAATGCTAACCCATTTTTTAAGAAAATATCTTTGTATCATTTGTTCTAAAGGTGTCTCAACTAATTTCATAAACAAATAATATTAGTTCACGTAAAACAAGCTTCAAAATAAAAGACAAACAATATATCAAAGCTTGTAAGTAAAGGTTGGCCAATATATCCAAACAATATAATTAAGACTCGAAAAGAGGAAGACTAAGAAATATTGGACTCCTAATTTGCGAGGCTTCAAGCGTTGCGATGATCCAAATTTGCTGGTGGCCTAATATTTTAGGCCAACAACGAGTTTCAAAGTAGAAACTCCAGCCCTCCAATTGTACATGAAACATAAGGAAAAAAAAAGAGATTAGGAACTTAATATTGAGACAAAGAATCGATCAAACAAGTATGTGAACTTGAAGTGATACCTATGAATACAAGTTATATTCCAAAAAAATTAAAAAAATTAAACAATATGTCATAAAAGAGCAGCAAACAAAGATGTGATATTATACTCAAATGAAGTATGTATTTCCCTCTTAAATCATGCGAGAAAGCAATCAACATGTGTTGGTACAAAAAGGTCTGCCTTTCTTCTTATTTAAGAAATATTTGTTTGTCATGTGAGGAATGTAGGGTAAAAAAAAGAATTGATCCTTTCAAATAGTAAATAGATAGAGCTTAATTAAGATAAACTCAATTTGATTAAATTATAAGATGAAATATAAGTTATGAATAAGCTGAAACATGAAGGCCCACTGTTATTGACATAATATTTCTAAAGTTTCTTGGCGTAAATATCTCACAATGGCGTAAGTAGATTTATCATGGAGAGATAGTGCATAATTCAAGAAAAAGTGCAGGCATTTACACTCCTAAACATATTTGTCCATTAATTCAGACTCTGTTCGGAGTACTTATTAAGTTTGAAAGTGAAGAATTAACATGACAGAAAATTTAACAATGCAATGTTCAACCATTTCCATCAATGCTTTCTTGAAATTAAGTTTAACCAAAGGATTACTCTAGAGATATGACTTTCAAGCTATAACGCATTCAAAAGAGACGAAGACGTACAATGATTCAGCTTAATATGCAAACATTATATTAAGGAAAAATATTAGGATCAGATTTTCCCTTACTCGTAGCCCCTTTTAAGGAAAACAACAATAAGATCAGCTTGGGAAAATCTCTTCTTTTTTTTTATCTGTGTCGATAACTTCTTCAGATCGAAGTCAATCATCAAGGTTTAGGAACATAAAATACTTAGGCTGTTATAATCAAGTAACTTTGAAGAAGATCAGGCAGTTTAATTCTCACACACTCAGTTTATGGAGAGTAGATTCCTAAAAGAACTAATGAATTCAAGCTCTAACGAAACTTCATACTAGCAACTCAACGAGTAAACATAGAAACTAACTTGACAGATACCAAGAGGAAGATTTAAATGATCACATATTTTCAGAAATCGAAAAATAAATAAATAAAATAAAAACGAATACTGACCTTGTGTAGAGCAGCAAACTAGAACTTCAAAGCTAAGAGATTTAAACTTCGAACTTTCTCAAACTCTAATTCAAAAAAGAAAAATAGAAGGACCAGAAAAAGAAGAGAATTTTTGAACTCTAAAAAAAACTTGAAGTGTGTTGCAATATTTGCTCTTTTGGATAGTTCTTTGAATTTCCTGGATGATTGTTGGATTGCTCTTGGATCCGTTTTTTCTCCATCGTTGTTCGAGAACCCAAGGGGTCCTTTATAGGCAATTTTGGAGAGGCTTCCATTCTCATACCCATAAGATTAAGGGTGAGATGAATCAAAATCTAATGGTCCTTCGTGTCCTTCACTTTTCAGGCGGAGTAATGGCGGTGGAGGGGCTTTTGAGGTCTACCATGGTTCAGAAAAGATGATGGAAGAGATGTAAAGTTGACATGAGAAGGATATGATTGATGGACGGTGTGGGGAGATATATTGATGACCATCGGAAATTGCCATTTTCC
>NW_026030719.1:49164-50534 GCF_019186545.1 Solanum stenotomum
ATAAAATCTTAATTAACTAGGACCATTAGATTTAATCGTAGGGTCAAGATTTTAGCTAAAGAAGCACAATCCATGTGCTCGCCTACATGGCATACACGGATTGGCCAGTTTAAGGAGACTTGGATTGCCAAAATTGCTCAAATAAAAATCATTTAAATTTTAACTACTTCTTTATTAAATAGTCATAATTTATTAAATTAAAAATAATTATTTTGCAAGACTAGCTTATTTGAAAAAATTAGTCACTCTTAAAATTAAATTGAGATAAATTAGTAACTCATTCATTAATTAAGCTTTCTAATTTTGAACAATGTACGAAAACTATCTATTGCGACAAAGGAATTATATTTGAACAAAAAATAGATTCAATTCTTAATAACAACATTTATTTTTATTTTTTAAAAAAAAAATGAGAAAGTAAGTAGTAATATATATATAATATATTAATCTTTATAAGAAATAACATTTATGAAATAAATTTATCAAGTCAAATAAATAATTAAAAATCTTTTTGTATTCCTATAAAAATTTCATAACATATATATTTTATTATTATTATTATACTTATTATTATAGTTAAATGTGGAGAGCCATAATTGGGTGTCAACAGCTTGCCCCTTTCTTTGTCCATGGAAGAGAGTAAAGAAGACGTGGACAAAGAAATATTGATACAATCCAATTTTAGGCGACCCACCAAAACACAGATTGAGCAATAACTTGGCAAGGATGCTTATGGAATTATGACCAAACTCTGGCTTCCTAGTTGCCTACATATCTCAGGTTTCATGAGAAATCAAGCCACATGTAGTTCGAGAACATAGCAAATTTTATAAAAAAAATTGTCCCAGTATTGAATTATGATAATTGTAACACCCCATATCCGAAAATAGAGATTTCAGATTTCTGGTGTTACAGATGGCACTCACAGACACCATCCACGGACCGTAGATGGACTCACGGTCCGTCCTGCAGGTCCGTGGTTCGTTGCAGAAAACTTCCCCAGAACTCAGTCAGAAAATTTTTTAAGTCCCGACTCACGGACAGACCCACGGTCCGTGGTCTGTGTCTGTGGATCGAGACTTCCCTTACCAGCCTCTGACACGAACTACGGTCGACCAGCACGGACCGTCATTCGATCCACGGTCCGTAGGTCTGACCGTAGATGAGGTTAGCAGCTAGTTAGATGAAAAATATTGATGGGTCAACTTCAGATGGTCATAACTTTTAGCACAAAACGAATTATGTGTCCCATAACCTATGGTTAGATATATAATTGAATTATCTTTCCAACGCCACCGAGTTTGCTAAATTCCAACCTCCGAGTAAAAAGTTATGCCCATTTTAGTGAAGCCCTATCGGGCAGACTCGAC
>NW_026030719.1:51204-53948 GCF_019186545.1 Solanum stenotomum
CATCATTATCAGATTAATTGTTGCATTCTCAGTTTGCATGTTCAGTTTCGAGCTATCCAGTATTTACAGAAATTCAGTCACAACCAGTTAACTACTTAATTCATTGGGAGTAGCATAATACCAAGTTGGACTAGGGTTTCAGCGTACCCATATAGTCCCAGAACTACGAGCCACGTAGGTGTAAGTCCCATTTGTGGGCAACATCAGTTTAGTGATCACGCCAGCATGCCTCTATACCTCTGGCAGGGTATATTGGGTCCTTTCGATGGGGCGTATACATCGGACTCCACATTTAGCTCATGTGATTTTATGTCGGTTATTAGTAGCTCCCACAGTTCAGTCAGACTCTATTGCATTGACCATATTTCAGTACAGTCAGTATTCAGTCTCAGCATGTTATAAATTTGGTCATTGCATCAGTTAGCTCAGTATTCAGTATTTCAGTATCTACATCATGTTCCGATGATTTCATTGCTTTATTGCTTTGTTCAGTTATATATTATTTCAGCTTTACTCCATCCTGCATGCTCAGTACCTCTCAAGTACTGACGCATACGTGCGCTACATCTTCTCGTGATGTAGGTTCAGGTTCTCAGCATCCAGATCATGCTTACATCGATTCCCGATCTTCAGTTCAGCAGCATCAGTGGTGAGTCCTCATTCTTCGAGGACTAATGACATGTTTATCTTTATCGTTTTTAGTCTTTAGTTTCAGTTTTGCTAGATCTAGTTAGGGCATGTCCCAACATTTCTAGTCAGTTTAGAGGCTTATTTCTGACATAGTTAGATTCAGCTTAGTGTTGAGTTAATATCTTCTTTTTATTAAACTCATCAGTTTTCATATATCTCAGTTATAGTATATGGGTATTCCCCATCTTTCAGATTTATTTATGATTTAGCTTCCGCATCAGTTTATTATATTTAGTATGCTCATGATCATACCAGCAGGGTTAGCTTGGGATCACTTGTGGTTCTATGTCCCGTGTCCGCGTCTCAGGGGTAGCTCAGGGCGTGACAATAATACTGAAATCTTTTGACGGTGAGGTATGAAGAGATTAGCACAAATAGAGGGATGAGATACGGTTCTAAAGAGACTTGAATGAGAAATGCTCCGTAGCAATTTCTATTGAAGACTCATAGTAGATAAATGAATTTTCAAAGGATGCCCCAGTGTCGAGTTACAATGAACTGAGACATGGAAGAGTTATAAGTGAAATTTAAATCTGAACTTCTGAAAATCGAGTTAAGTTGAGTTTTGAAAGTGAATCCTTGACGTAGCTAGTGATGCTTGACATTGCACTAACTTGTCCTAGTTTGCTGCTTAGAGGGAGTTCTTCATTTTAATGTTTTGCCCTACAAAACATGTAAAAAGGTGAAAAGCACCTATTGCGGTTCAAAAATTATAAATTGAATAGTAATGTAAAGAGTAGAGTGTAGATGTTCAGACGAATGTTGACGTCTCTTTTTGTGTTGTGAGTGTGATGTAGGTAAAGTAACTTGTAATGTAGAGGCCTCGACTGGCGTGGTTGTTGTAATGTAAAATCCTGTATCTGGCTGTGTAAAACTTGTAATGTAAAGCCTCCGACTGGCGGGGTTATTATAATGTAAAAGCCTGTATCAGGCTGTGTAAAGCTTGTAATACAAAGCCTCCGGCTGGCGGGGCTATTGTAATGTAAAAGCCTGTATCCAACTGTGTAAAGCTTGTAATGTAAAGCCTCCGGCTGGCGGGCCTATTGTAATGTAAAAGCCAGTATTCGGCTGTGTAAAGCTAGTAATGTAAAGCCTCCGGCTGGAGGGTTGTGGTAATGTAAAAGCCTGGATCCGGCTGTGTAAAGCTTGTAATGTAAAATATTATTGTTAGCGTATGACAGCGTCGCTATGCTTGCCTGCCCCCGATCGGTAGAGCCTCGGTGACGTCCCTACAATGTTAGTCTCCGATTGACGAAGTGTTGCTTCTTTGCTTATATACAAGCTCCGATTGGCGGAATTCAATCGATCTTTGTTGTGTACAGCCTCCGATTGGCGGAGTTTGATGACATTTGCTATGTACAGCCTCCGATTGGCGGAGTTTGACAATGTTTGCTATGTACAGCCTCCGGTTGGCAGAGTTTGACAATGTTTGCTATGTATAGCCTTCGATCGGTGGAGTTTGAGTGACATTTGCTATGTACAACCCCAGACTTGTGGAGTTTGGCGTTGTTAGACAGTGGTCTATGATTGGCGGAGTTGTTGATGAGGTTAGATTACAAGCTCTAGTTGGTGGAGTTATTTTGAAAGAAAGCTAACTATCATATTTCCCTACGAGGATCCTCTTTCTTCAACATTTGGTCTGGATTTGTGAGCGTACCTGCAGAATTTAAGTGAAAGGTTCTTAGATGTAAGATGCAAGTTGAAATACTTTCAGTAAATAAAGTAAGGAAAGAGTATTTTGGCTCATGATTGTGAGAAGTCGAATGGCGTGTCTGGTCATGCCCCAAAACTTGATGTTATTTTCTTGATTCATGTGTTCCTGCACTCAAAAAAAATTTTAGTTTGGGATGGGGTGTTGATTTGTATCGACTCGTAGACTGAAGCCTCGTCACTGGAATCCTTCAACGTCTTCTTAGTACCGCACATAGTTTCTTAACCTAGAGACTTGGTAGGTGGATGAGTAGAAAAATATTGTTGAAAATAAATAGCTTGTTTTTTCCAGAAAATAAGTATACTATGTATATTAGGTGTGTGTGTGTATATATATATATATA
>NW_026030719.1:54120-56059 GCF_019186545.1 Solanum stenotomum
TGTGTATAGATTGTAATTCTCCAGCGTTTTTAGATTATGACATGTTCCGAAGTCCATCGAGCTTTCTATTTTGTTGACTATATCCAACATAGTCCTCCTGTAGCTTTTACCCTTCTGATGAAGCTTTCCCAGCTCTTTTGCAGACACTGCGACGATTAATATTCTTCAACATTCTGAGGTTATGCTAACTATGAGGAACTGTTTCCTAAGGATAAGTAAAGAAGAAGAAAAAATAAAATTATGCAATGCATCGATCGAGCCTGACTCAGGCTGCCTACGTATCCCCAAGATAGGAATCAAATCATAACATAGTTCGAATACAAGTAGGAGAAATAGAAGTATGTAATGCAATAAACGAGCTTGACTCCAGCTGCCTATGTATCCAAGTGTAATCAGGTCATGACGTAGTTCGAATATAAGAGAAAAGTGAAAAATATGAAATGCAATGACCGGGCCTGACTCAGGCTGCCTACATATCCAAGCGGAATCAGGTCAAGACGTAGCTCAAATACAATAGGAAAGTGAAAAATGCAAGGGACCGAATCCGACAAGGATTGCCTGCGTATCCCACCGAGGGAATTCAGGTCGAGCGTAGTTCTAAATACATGGAAATGATGATTTTGGGTTTTCTAAGGGAGACCGGATCCGATGTGGGCTGCCTACGTACCCCACCGTGGGAAGTCAGGTCTAGACGTAGTTCTGTTACATTGAAAAATGCAAAAGTACACAAAATAAGCGCTAATCTTGAGGTCTTCAGATGTAGTATTTCTTGATGGCGTCTGAATTGATTGGCTTTGTACTCACTCTTCCATCCATTTCTGCTAAGATTACCGCTCTTCCTGAGAGTACTCTATGAATCATGTAGGGTCCTTGCCAATTTGGTGCAAATTTCCCTTTGGCTTCTCCTTGGTGAGGAAAGATCTTCTTCAATACTAACTGCCCCGGTGTGAACTGTCGAGGTCTGACTTTCTTGTTGAAGGCTTTGGTCATTCTATTCTGATAGAGTTGTCCATGACAAACCGCGTCCATCCTTTTTTCATCAATGACCATCAACTGTTCATGTCTGCTACGTATCCATTCCGCATCGTCTAGACCAACCTTGTAACGACCCTAAAAACGAACTAGTGAAACTAGAGCCTCACATGTGAGTTTGGAGTTGAGAACTTGATGAAATGATGAGAAATGACCATGACGTCCGAAAACTAGTCATTTGAACGAGTGAGTTGTAAGGGTCAACTTTAAATGGTCATATTTTTTAGCTCAAAATGAATTAGGTGGACCTTTACCTATCCAATTAAAGGTCTTTGAGTCCTCTTTCCAACGCCACCGAGTTTGCCTAATTCCGACCTTGGAGTAAAACGTTATGTCCAAAATATTGAAGCACTGTCAGGCTGAAGAAAAGGGGCGAACTAAGACGGGAAGGGGCAAAATTTTTAAGTTAAGATTTTATGGGTCCTTAGTCCTTTTCCAAAATTGACCCTATGCTATTTTATTCTTTTCCTAAAAACTATAAAACCTTTTTATGACTTAATTCCTTTCATTTAAGTCACTCCTCTTAGAATTAAAAAGAAACCCATCTCCTTTCATATATTTCTCTCTAACTCAAGGAAGAAGAGGAGTTGGAGCTAGGATTGAAGATTTCGAGTGCTTCTTCTTCAATTTTCGTGGGTTTTCAACTTAGAGGTATGGGGATCCTTATCCTTGATTATTCTTTCTTTCAAGGAACCCAATCAAAAGGTTTTCAAGGTTTTTCAAATACACACAAAAACCTATTTCGATTCTAGCATGGGTTCTTGCATAAAAAGGTTTTAAATGATGATTTATATGGTTATTAATGATTATTAATGGTTTTTAGAAAGAAATCCCCATGAACCCATGTCTTCTCAAATTCTCTAAATTTGGCCTAAAGTGGGTGTATTGATTTTGTGTAATTGATGGA
>NW_026030719.1:57391-70782 GCF_019186545.1 Solanum stenotomum
TGCTATCTACACATGGCACGAGTAGGCTTTGAAGATACTAAAGTGAGTTCCCTAAGTCTAACGACTATTATGTGAAAGTCCCCTTATGTGCTTGAATGTATCCAAAATGGTTTCTTAAAGAATGTTGGTCTATTGATGTTATGTTGTAAATGAAATGTCCTTATCTAAGGTAATCTTGGGGAACACTTAAGTGTGCTTGAAGAGGTTGTATGGGCGGTCACTTCTTGTCTCACTCAAGTGTGTCTTAAGATTATATTAGGTAGAGGTCCTATGGTAATGAAATGACATGTGTTCTTTTAAAGTTAAGCATGGGTTGTATATGGAGATATGTTAAGTATATGTATGGTTGGCTATGGTCTTATATGCTAATGTTGACTTGTATTATGTCTCTTATACTTATAAAGGAAAGGTTTTATCAAATGATATGAAAGCATTTACTTCCTTGAAAATGTCCTTTTTGGCATGTTTTTGCATGATCTCCATACTTAGTACTTAATTGTGCTAACCCCTTTCTTTCCCTTTTTGGACTAAAGTGTAGGGATTTGGAGATGATGACATGTCTTTTTAGTATTGTCTAAGTTGTGTATGGGATTAGTCCCGAATTTTGTACTCTAAAGTATTAGATGGTTTTGAGACATCATGTATAAAGTCTAGAAAGTCTTCCACTTGCTATTGTTTCTTTTTTTATGAAATGTTTTCTTGGATAGAAAGTTTTTAATTCCTTATGGTTTTAGTGTCTATGCGATGAATGAATTGCTAAGAGGCTTGTATTAGACCTCTTCGAGGTCGAGTACGCCGGTTACGACTAGGGGGTGATCCCGGGTCGTGACAAACCTCTTGGATAATCCTTAAATATGGTATTTCCACCTCGGAAGATATTATTGCTTCCGAACCATAAACCAACATATAAGGAGTTGTCACAGTTGACGTTCTGATTGTGGTACGATAACCAAGTAAAGCATACGGTAACTTTTCATGCCATTGCCTATGACTGTCCACTATTTTTCTTAGGATCTTCTTGATATTCTTATTTGCGGCCTCAATTGCTCCATTCATCTGTGGCCAATAAACCGTGGAATTTCGATAAGCAATCTTGAACCTTTCACAAGTTTCCTTCATAAGATCGTTGTTGAGGTTGGCTGCATTGTCTGTTATGATTGATTTTGGAATTCCAAACCGACAAACTATGTTGTTGCGAACAAAGTCTGCCACTACCTTCTTAGTCACTGCCTTGTATGTCGAAGCTTCGACCCATTTTGTGAAATAATCGATAGCCACCAGAATGAAACGATGTCCATTTGACGCGGGAGGCTCTATGGGTCCAATAACATCCATGCCCCAAGCAGCAAATGGCCAAGGGGAACCCATCACATTAAGCTCATTCGGTGGAACCCGTATAAAATCTCCATGCACTTGACATTGATGACATTTTTGCACATACCGGATGCTATCTCTCTCTATGGTCATCCAAAAATATCCGGCCTTTAGAATCTTTTTTGCCAAAGTGAACCATTCATGTGAGGTCCACATGTTCCTGCATGTATTTCTTCCAAAAGCCTTGTCGCTTCTGCGGCGTCGATGCACCTCAACAATCCTAAATCTGAAGTTCTCCTATACAATATTTATCCATTAAGGAAGAAATGATTGGCCATCCTCCTCAAAGTCCGTTTCTGGTTGCTTGTGGAATTTTCAGGATATTCTTGTGCTTCTATCAATCTTCTGATGTCATAGTACCAGGGTTTTCCATCCAGTTCCTCATCTACATGAAAACAGTATGCATGTTGATCATGTATCTCTATATCGATAGGGTCGATGTGATTCTTGTTTGGGTGTTGAATCATCGAGGACAATGTTGCCAAAGCATCGGCAAACTCATTTTGAGCTCGGGGGACATGCTTGAACTCAATCCTTGTGAATCTCCTACTCAACTCTTTAATGCAATGCAGATAAGGCAGGATCTTGATATTCTTAGTGATCCATTCTCCTTGTACCTGGTGAACCAATAAGTCGGAATCTCCTATCACCAAGAGTTCTTTGATGTTTATGTCAATGGCCATCCTGAGTTCGAGAATACAAGATTCATATTCTGCCATGTTAATGGTATAGTAGAACCTAATCTTAGCTGAGATTGGGTAATACTGACCTGTTTTGAAATTAAGACTGCTCATATTCCAACACCAATAGAGTTTGATGCTCCATCAAAGAACATTCTCCATCCATCATATGACTCTGATATATCTTCTTCTACAAACAAAACTTCTTCATCAGGGAAGTAGGTTGTGAGCGGCTTGTAATCCTGGTCCACCGACTTTTCTGCGAGGTGATCCGCCAAGGCTTGTCCTTTGATGGCTTTTTGTGTCACGTACACGATATCAAACTCGCTCAACAAAATTTGCCATTTTGTCAGCTTACCTATAGGCATTGGTTTCTGAAAGATGTACTTGAGTGGATCCATTCTTGAGATCAAGTACGTGGTGTATGCAGACAGGTAATGCCTAATTTTTTGCGCAACATGTTCGTTCCAACAAGGTGTATCTTTTCTCGTACGATGTGAATTTCTTGCTCAGATAGTAAATGGCTTGCTCTCTTCTACATGTCTCATCATGCTACCCCCAATACATATCTAAATGCATCATCCATGACAGATAGATACAATAACAAAGGCTTTCCAGGCTCTGGTGGGACCAATACTGGTGGGTTGGACAAGTAATATTTGATTCTATCGAAAGCACTTTAGCATTCCTCTGTCCATTTTGTGGCAGCATCTTTCTTCAGTAACTTGAATATGGGTTCGTAGATCACTGTAGATTGAGCTATGAACCGACTGATGTAATTCAGTCTTCCCAAGAAATTCACACGTCTTTCCTGGTCTTGGGTGGAGGAAGCTCTTGGATTGCCTTTATCTTTGATGGATCCAACTCTATGCCTGTCCTGCTAACGATGAATCCTAATAGTTTTCCCGCGGGTACTCCAAATGCACACTTTGCTGGATTCAACTTCAGATTATACTTACGCAACCTCTCGAAGAACTTTCGTAAGTCATCCAGGTGGTCTGAACTTCTTTTGGATTTGATAACGACATCATCCACGTACACTACAATTTCCTTGTGGATCATATCATGAAAAAGGGTAGTCATAGCCCTCATGTAGGTTACACCGGCATTTTTGAGACCAAATGGCATTACTCTGTAGCAATACACTCCCCATGGAGTGATAAACGTTGTCTTCTCTACATCATCTTCATCCATCAGGATTTGGTGATATCCTGCAAAGCAATCGACAAATGATTGTAACTCATGTTTTGCACAATTATCGATGAGTATATGAATATTTGGAAGAGGGAAATCATCATTAGGACTGGCCCTGTTGAGATCTAGATAGTCCACACATATTCTGATCTTTCCATCCTTTTTTGGCACAGGCACAATATTGGCTAACCATGTAGGGTAATTTGTGACCCTTACAATGTTCGCCTCAATTTGCTTAGTTACCTTCTCCTTGATCCTTAAGCTCAAATCCGGCTTGAATTTTCTTGTCTTTTGCTTAACAAGTAGACAAGTGGGATCAGTCGGTAATTTGTGTGAGACAATATCAGTGCTTAATCCTGGCAGGTCATCATAAGACCAAGCAAATACGTCAACATACTGCTTAAGCAATTCTATTAACTTTTGCTTTCTTTCAGCCTCCAAATGTATACTGACTCGTGTCTCCTTCACGATTTCCTCATCTCCTAAGTTGACAACCTCTATTTCATCCATATTGGGTTTCTTCTGACTTTCAACCTGCTCGATCTCCTGTGGCAGTCATGCTTTCATCATACTCTTCGTGATTTTGTTCATCATTTTCACCTTGCTCGGTGGATTCGTTACATGTCATAACCGTTAAACGAGGATTTTTATTAATATGAGTGCTGAAAAGTGCAAAAGGTAAGTAAAAATAAATAGATATTTGAAATAACGAGATTTTTTTAAAGAAAATAAAGACTTTTATTTCAAAGCATTCTAGCTTTTAGAAGAGGCAAGCAACAAAAGATTGGGCATGATTCAAGCCTCAATTTGATCATGCGAATTTTTAAAATCAAGACTACTTTTCCATACTACCAGGACTCTAGTCGAAACAGGGACGGGCTGGTGGTCCAATTCTGCAAGATTTCTCGAGGTTTGGCATCACGAATGGTCAACTTGTTGAGATTTATCCATTTCTCTTCTCCAGCCATGTCCACGAACAGATTGCCTAATCCTTCTACGATGTCATCAATGCCAACTTGATCTGGAATCAAAGTTTGTTCTGGTACAAAGATTGTATCGCTTGACCCGTGACAGTCTCTTCCTGAGGCAGGCTCATATCCTAGTCCGTTGGTGCCTCTCTGATGCTTCAGCTGGATCGGCTCAACTATGCCATTAGACTTAGGTCCAAGTCCATTCTTAGGTTGATATCCATACTTCAACATTTCTGACGCAACCATTTTCGCTGCACTTGACAACTTGGTATCTTTGGGCTCTGCTCCCTCATTGACCCTTATAGCTTGCATGAAAAGTGGCTCTGTCTAACTCGTCGGTGACTGGGATAGAATTAACAGAATGAATGGGGTGACTGAGCTCTCCGTGGACGGTAACTTCTGTGCACCCCCACTCAAACTTTACACATTGAGGAAGAGTGAAAGGAACCGCTTTTGCCATATGAACCCATGATCTTCCCAACAATAGGTTGTAATTAAACGATACATCCATCACTTGAAATAGAATGGGAAATTCAGTCGGCCCCACCTGCAATGTGAGATAGATTTCTCCAATGACACTTTTTTTGCGCTCCATCAAAATCTCTAACTTTCAGACAACTTTCCCTTATCTCTCCCATATTTACGCCTAAATCTCTCAAAGTGGTGAAAGGACAGATGTTGCATCCAGAACCACCATCAATTAAAACTCGAGTCACAATTTTATCACAACATTTGACTGCGATGTGAAGTGCTTTGTTATGACCAACCCCTTATGTAGGCAACTCATCATCGTGGAAAGAAATCTTGTTAGCTTCCACCATTCTTCCAATCGTTGCAACTAAGGTCTCACTTGTGGTCTCTTTTGGAAGGATCACTTCGCTTAACACCTCCATCAAAGCATTCCTATGAGCTTCAGAACTCATAAGCAAAGACCAAATGGATATGTGGATTGGCGTTTTCTTCAGCTGTTCTTCAACCGAATAGTCATTAGACTGCATCTTCTTCCAAAACTTTGATGCTTCAGCATCGGTAATATTCTTCTTTGGGTTCTGTTCTTTTCTGAGAACTCTTTGATTTAGGTCCTCTGGGGCATAACACCTCCCCGACCTAGTCATTCCTTGAGCCACAGCAGTGTGTCAATCATCTTGCCCTTGGCATTTGCTCGATAGTCCCAAGGGACTGCTTTGGTGTCATACTCAGGCTTCTTAGCAATTAGAGTGGTCACTATAACTCTTGGGAGATATGTTTGGACAGTCAGAGGTTCCCTTAGTTAAACAGTGATAACAGGTTGCGCTGAAGATGTCATGGCATCCGCTTCATCTACGTTTGGATAGTCGGGGGTCCCATATTCGTCATCCAAAGTAACCATGTTGACTTCCCGATTCTCATGATTTTGCAAGGGGTTGTTGTTCACATTGGGAGGTACTGGTGTGCATTTGATTACTCCTCTTCTGATCAAAGACTCGATCTGATTCTTCAAACCATAACAATCTTCTGTGTCGTATCCTTGGATTCCCGAGTGGTAAGCACATCGCTTGTTCCCATCAAAATTACGAGGGATTGGATCAGGAAGTTTTCCTTCAACTGGTTGCAGCACTCCCGCTGTCATCAACCTCTCAAACAATTAAGCATAGGGTTCAGCAATTGGTGTGTAAGCGCGAGCATTTCTATCTTCAGGATTTGGACGTGGTCTCGGTGCATATGCTAGTCTATTTTGGTGAATTGGTGCTTGGACAAAGACATATGGTCTTGGAGGGTTATGGTATGCTGGTGCTTGGGGTGGATTATAGTGTGGTTGGGTATTATACACTGGGACGTATGAAGTATACACAGAGATTTGGGGATTAGTGGGGTGTCGATGGGATGGTCCTCATAGTTGGTAAGTGACAGCTAAAACATCCTCTCTTTTCTTTTTGATGCCGCCAATGGAACCCGATTATATAGCCCTACTTGCAGCTTGCAATGCGACCATAGACTGAATCTTCCTAGATTTAACACCCTCCTCTATAAAGTCTCCCATCTTGACCAATTCTGCAAACTTTTGACCCATCATTGACATCATCTTGTCAAAGTAGATACCTTCTTGAGCTCGAATAAAGTACTTCGAAAGCTCACTCTCATATAGTGGTGGCTGCACCCTTGTGGCCTCAGTTCTCCAATGTCGTGCATATTCCTGGAAATTCTCAGGTGGCTTCTTCTGTATATTGGCCAATGGGAATCTGTCAGCAGTAATTTCAGTATTGAATCTGAAACGAGTCATGAAGTCCTCGGCCATTTCCTGCCAGTCACGCCATTTGCGAGGGTCTTGACGGGTATACCAGGTTAATGCTTCTCCAGACAAACTCCGAATGAACAACTTCATCATCAACTTCTCATTTTTTCCAACACCGACTAACTTGTCACAGTATGCCCTTAAATGTGCATGAGGGTCACCCTTTCCATCGAACATGTCAAACTTCGGTGGTTTGTACCATACCGGTATGTCAATGTTTGGATGGATGCACAAGTCATCATAATTCAGACTCTCTGTCCCTCTAGTGACTTGTAAGTTTTTCAATGCTTTTCTCAGACCTTGAAGCTAGGCATTTATCGATGCATCTTCTTTCAATCGAGCATCTTTCTCAATTTCTTCATATTGATCGACCTCGTATGGGACATTAACCACAGCTGGCATAGTGAAGGTAGGAGCCTCAGCGGCATATATGGGTGGAACATGTGGCTCATAGGGAGCGACGACATGTGCCCTAAGTATTTGTTGCATTGTAGGCATGGTAGGACCACGATTAGAAAGGTCAGGAACGGTCCTGAATGCGGTTGGAGAAGCTAGTGGAACTTGACCGTGAGTAGGAGCGTGTTGAGTCAGTTCTGGCTGATTTGGTAAGTCGGCAGAAGGCAAGTCAACCTTTGGGAAATAGATAGGCGTCTTGAAAGTAGGGAAAGTGGTCGCCGATAGTTTGGCCAAGTCTCGCACTTGGCGCAATTCTTCCCTCAAGATCTCGAGTTCTTGTTCCATGTGAGCCATTTTATCCTCGTTTTGAATGTCAGCTATACTTCGAGAACTTTTGGGATTCTCAATAGGTACTATTATGTTTGCAGCAGCGTTGAACTCGTCTTTGTCACTCATTTTTCCCTTTGATCGAAGGTTGTATCGTGAGTCAGCCAGTTTGCAAGTTGACACAACTCAACATACTTTTGGGGATAAATAAAGAAAAGAAAACAAAGAAAAAGAAAACTATGTTAGTTTGGGAAATATTGAAAGTTGTAACAAAAAAGTAGATGTAACACATATATACGCCAATTCTGCGACATTCAAAATGCGTCCTAATATAGAACCCCTTTTTGCCCGAGGTAGGCTTACGTTGCAATTAATTTGATAATAAATGATCAATTTAAACTCATTTTAGATTTGGAGCAAACATAACTTCATTGATTAAGGTTTGGCTATTACAACGATGTAGGCGATCAGAAGTCGAAGAAATGAAAGTACTAGGGTGGCCATAAGGCATACAAGAGGATAGGCCACATGACACTTTAAAGAGCTTATGAGGGAATTCAAAGAAGAAAGATGATTTATGGCCAGGTTGGAGCATCATCATCATCATTGTCCATATCATAGTAAGGACCCGGGTGATACTCTGGAGATTCGTCGATTTTCCATTCCCAGTTGTTTGAATCTTCCCTTGCATCAAACCCTATGGAACCATATTCTGAGTGAGCGTCTTCTACTGTTGGAACATGTTCATCCTCTATATGCATCACTCTTCCATCTCTAGGGTCATACAAATTAGGATCATGCTCTGAGTATTCTTCTGGATCATCTTCCATATCCTCAGTTGGCTCTCTAGGATCCTCTTCTGGGTCTTCCTCCATCTCTTCATTTGGTTCATCATCAACTGCCTGTATGAGATGGTCGATACACCGTGGGGTCACCTGCTGATACATAGTCGTAGTGATGTGTATGAGGTTCAATAGCTCCATGGCAATTTGATTTGACCTTTGAGTGTCTGTGAACCCCAAGATTCCCTCATAACTAGGCCTAGCAAGAATTCCTCTTATCATAAACCAAGTATAATATTCAGGCGTGCACCACGATTCAACCCCCATGTCTGAGTCAAGAATACTGCACCATCCTTGTACCAAAGCAGCGATCCTTTCGATTGGAATTCTTCCTTCATAATTGACCTCTATCAATGTCATATTTGACCATAGAGGAACGCCTTGGGTAATCCCAAACTGCTGGAGGACTCTTAAAGGTGCGTAGGGCTGGAAGCCTTCCAACCCAATCAACTCAATGAAATAGGCCTGGTTAGTTCTCAACAAAGCTCGACCATGAACCCACGGTAGTCGCCATTGAATGTGGTTCCCTGTGAGGTGGGTCAGGAAAAGGCACCAACCATCTTCATCATTTGGGGCATCCCACATGCCCAATCTCGTTGCATGGCTTCTGATTTTGTTGTGTAAGTCTGCTTCAGCACCATTTTCTGCATGTCTTTGATAAAAGTGTTCCAACACCCAAATCTCCAGCAACAAGTTACTTCCCTTAAAGTGATCATATCCTCTAGAGCAAAGGGATAATGATCAAAATATTTCTGTCAAGATCATGGGTACAATGGTCACTCTAATAGGTCCCCTAAACATGAAGATGACCATAGGCAGTAGGTTGATGTCGACACACCTTTTTTTCTTTGGGAAGATCATAATACCCAAAAACGTCGTCACGAAGACAATAGCCATGAGTCTCTCCCAATCAACCCTGGAGATGAAGAATTCTTGATGGAACCTATCATAGCTATGTCGACGACCAAACCTTTTAAACAGATAATCCAACTTGACCCATCATTCATCAATTCTTCGCAAACACTGGCCTACCCTCAAACCCAAAGACTGGAGAAAACTGATTCCTAATGTAGTGCGCGGGGCCAAAGGTACTCTGCCAGCCAACGGTAAGTCAGCAATTTGACTTATCTCTTCCAATGTTGGTGTGATTTCAAAATCTGTGAACTGGAAGGTCACCGTTGTTGGTTGCCAAAATTCAATCATTAGAGTAATGAATAACTTGTTTGCCTCCACATTCAGCATATCAGTTAACGACCCTAAGTGTAGCATAATCTCATTTTCGTAGGTCACTCGAATGTTTCTCCACCACTCTTTCAAAGTTCGGGGGACCTCAGTCATCATCCTGATATCAGGAAGGTTTTCGTTGATTTGCATCTGAAAGAAAGGGTAAAGGGTATGATGAGTTTATTTGCTCCAAATCTGTTAAGTGTTTAAGTTTGGATAATTTATATCAATTTCACACAAAGTTTGTGTCTCGAGTTTTAAAGAAGAAACTCATTGACATTTTGGTGGTTTCCTGAATGCAACGACAATACCGTATACTGTCTTGCCTAAGGCTATGCAACATGACCTATTTTAAAGAGTAAATTTTTTTCTTAGATGATGGAGAGTGAGACTGAGTAATTGCGAGAAGGTGCACTATCTTAATTGCACCAATTGTGAAACTAAGGAATCCAAAGAGAGTTTCGGAGGTGTGCAGAAACACCCCTCATGTGTACAGTGTGTATGTACGGCCAAAACTCGATAGAATGTGCAAATGACAATGTAGGAAAAGCAGTAACAACTAGTGTCTTAAAACAAATAAGGAACACAAGCTTAGATTTCACTTGCGACCTTTCAGTCAAAGCAATATATCAATAGCAAGCTGAAAAATAAACACGTAATCACAAATGTTGCTCGTAAATTGAGTTTTTCTAAGGTTAAAACCTAAATAAGTTACCCAGCAGAATCGCCAAATTGTCGCACCCTATTTCGAACAAGCCGAAACAGTTCGCAACATAATACGGCTGCCACTTTGTTTTTTTGGAAAGAATCATTTTGTTTTGTTTTAAAGTCGTCACCTAAATTTTAAGGAAAATATTAGGAAAACCATTTTTTAAATAAATGTAAACTCTGTTTGATTTGTGAAACCAGTGAGATTCTGAGTAAGGGTTTTGATTACTCGAGGGGAAGGTGTTAAGCACCCCTCAGAGCCTATCCGGAGATCATCCTTGAACTCAATTTAGGAAAAATATGATTAGAAAAACTTGTTTATTTATTTGCTTCAAAAATTAAATGATAAGTTAATTAGTTAGTTTAAGAAAAGAGTACACTACAAGGTACGACATATGTATGTCTTATAAAAGAGTAGTATGTTTATCATATTGTAAAATAAATAAATAAGTATACTTAAAATGTATGATAAATTCATATGTAAAAAATATATTTGTATCATAATAAACTTATCTTAAAATTATGTAGATGTTGAATTTGCGAAAATCTGTCATCTTATTAAGACGCAAAATAAATATAAGATAGTAGTTGAGTGTAAATATGTGTAATTTGTATGAAAATTCATAAAATAGAATTTCCTAAAAATTAAAATAAATAAATAATAATTATACTAAAATTTTGTGATCTAAGATAATAGTTGAGTGTAAATAGAGTTTGTGATATAAAATTTGTTTAATATAAAGTATAGTATATAATGTAATTTGTTTTTTTAAAAAAAAAAATATGTGAATGTTTATTATTTTATTTACATGTAGAGATAAGTTGACATTTGTAAAAGTGAGATGTAGTAAAATGATATGTGTATTCAAGTGTAGGGATTTATAAATTCTATAAAAATATGAGTAACATTGGTAAAAGTGGTAGTAGAGTATAACAAAATAATAGGTCATGTGTAGAGAATAATAAATCTAAAATATAAAAGTTATACCTTTATGTGTATGACATATATATGTATGTACCTTGTATTTGCAACCTGTTGGCATATTTAAAATTTGAAATAGCATGTTAAGAGATTAGAGTTTAGAAATATTTCATTCAAAAGTAAGAATAGACATTATATTTTATAAAGGGGTGATAAAAAAAATAGGCCAACTTTCCTAAAACAATATATATTTTGAAAGGGTGATTATTTTAGCCTTATATATCATTAAAGGTTTTTTTTTAAAAAAAACTAATTTTCAAATTCATTTGGAAATCCCAACTTATGAGTTTTATTTTTTCCTACTTAAACACCTAAATGAATATTATTTCACGCTTTTGAACTTCATTTGGACATCTTTTAAAACTATAAGCCCTTCTTTTCAACTTAAGAAGCCTAAAAGAATGTTATAAGTAAAAATGCTAACCCATTTTTTAAGAAAATATCTTTGTATCATTTGTTCTAAAGGTGTCTCAACTAATTTCATAAACAAATAATATTAGTTCACGTAAAACAAGCTTCAAAATAAAAGACAAACAATATATCAAAGCTTGTAAGTAAAGGTTGGCCAATATATCCAAACAATATAATTAAGACTCGAAAAGAGGAAGACTAAGAAATATTGGACTCCTAATTTGCGAGGCTCCAAGCGTTGCGATGATCCAAATTTGTTGTTGGCCTAACATTTTAGGCCAATAACGAGTTTCAAAGTAGAAACTCCAGCCCTCCAATTGTACATGAAACATAGAAGAAGAAAAAAGAGAGATTAGGAACTTAATATTGAGACAAAGAATCGATCAAACAAGTATGTGAACTTGAAGTGATACCTATGAATACAAGTTATATTCCAAAAAAATTAAAAAAATCTAAACAATATGTCATAAAAGAGTAGCAAACAAAGATGTGATATTATACTCAAATGAAGTATGTATTTCCCTCTTAAATCATGCGAGAAAGCAATCAACATGTGTTGGTACAAAAAGGTCCGCCTTTCTTCTTGTTTAAGAAATATTTGTTTGTAATGTGAGGAATGGAGGGTAAAAAAAAAAATTGATCCTTTCAAATAGTAAATAGATAGAGCTTAATTAAGATAAACTCAATTCGATTAAATTATAAGATGAAATATAAGTTATGAATAAGCTGAAACATGAAGGCCTACTGTTATTGACATAATATTTCTAAGGTTTCTTGGCGTAAATATCTCACAATGGCGTAAGTAGATTTATCATGGAGAGATGGTGCATAATTCAAGAAAAAGTGCAGGCATATACACTCTTAAACATATTTGTCCATTAATTCAGACTCTGTTTGGAGTACTTATTAAGTTTGAAAGTGAAGAATTAGCATGACTGAAAATTTAACAATGCAATGTTCAACCATTTCCATCAATGCTTTCTTGAAATTAAGTTTAACCAAAGGATTACTCTAGAGATACGACTTTCAAGCTATAACGCATTCAAAAGAGACGAAGACGTACAATGATTCAGCTTAATATGCAAACATTATATTAAAAATATTAGGATCAGATTTTCCCTTACCCGTAGCCCCTTTTAAGGAAAACAACAATAAGATCAGCTTGGGAAAATCTCTTCTTCTTTTTTATCTGTGTCGACAACTTCTTCGGAGCAAAGCCAATCATCAAGGTTTAGGAACAGAAAATACTCATGCTTTTATAATCAAGTAACTTTGAAGAAAATCAGGCAGTTTAATTCTCACACACGCAGTTTATGGAGAGTAGACTCCTAAAAGAACTAATGAATTCAAGCTCTAACGAAACTTCATACTAGCAACTCAACGAGTAAACATAGAAACTAACTTGACAGATACCAAGAGGAAGATTTAAATGATCACATATTTTCAGAAACTGAAAAATAAATAAATAAAATAACGACGAATACTGACCTTGTGTAGAGCAGCAAACTAGAACTTCAAAGCCAGGAGATTTAAACTTCGAACTTTCTCAAACTCTAATTCAAAAAAAGGAAAAATAAAAGGACCAGAAAAAGAAGAGAATTTTTGAACTCTAAAAAAAACTTGAAGTGTGTTGCAATATTTGCTCTTTTGGATAGTTCTTTGAATTTCCTGGATGATTGTTGGATTGCTCTTGGATCCGTTTTTTCTCCATCGTTGTTCGAGAACCCAAGGGGCACTTTATAGGCAATTTTGGAGAGGCTTCCATTCTCATACCCATAAGATTAAGGGTGAGATGAATCAAAATCTAATGGTCCTTCGTGTCCTTCACTTTTCAGGCGGAGTAATGGCGGTGGAGGGGCTTTTGAGGTCTACCATGGTTCAGAAAAGATGATGGAAGAGATGTAAAGTTGACATGAGAAGGATATGATTGATGGACGGTGTGGGGAGATATATTGATGACCATCGGAAATTGCCATTTTCCAGTGGTCTGTAGGCGGAAACGCTGGCAGA
>NW_026030720.1:0-10152 GCF_019186545.1 Solanum stenotomum
TTGTGTAGATTCCTCTGCTATGAAGCCGACTTTGGTTGGGAAAAGCCATCATGGGTGAGCACTATTAGCAAAAATGTTGAATTCATTAGTCTGATTGATACGACAAATGATGGGATAGAAGCATGGGTAAACACAGGGGTGCGAGTCATGGGATTTTTCATCGTATTGCTTTCCCACATCTTGGTTTGATATAAACACAGGGTGCGACTCATGAAATTTTGCTGATTTAATCAAATTTTCTCCTTATAGGTAGAAATAAACTTGCAGGACTGAACAATCTATATGCACAAGACATAAAGGCTTGACTTTCATAAACAGGAACCACTGATGTAAACTCTTCACGAGACACGATGGAGCATTATAACAAGTTCAAACTAATTCACCCACAGAAGAAATGAGAAAAGAAAGTGAACAACATTGAAAACAATTCAACACTGCAATGTTGAAATAGGAAAAAAGCGATTTCAGCCATAACCCGACTAGTTTAATAGTATTCGAGCTGAAACATGGAGAACACAATACCATTGATCTTAAATATGAGCAACATCCATTTCAAAGTTTGCGCATAAGCAGAGGAGCACCATACTGTGGATGAATAGTGATTGTTGCAAATGGAGCATGTGCATAAGACGGAGAGAGTTCGAAGGAGAACTTTTGTAATATCATTGCTATTCCAATTTTTGCTTCCATCATTGCAAAGTTTTGTCCGATGCAAACTCGAGGTCCCCCGGTAAATGGAATAAACGAGATGTGTCCTTTTGTTGCCTTTGACACTCCTTCACTGAATCTTTCTGGTTTGAATTCCTTCGCGTCTTCACCCCATAATTCCTTGTCATAATGAATTAATACTGTGGGTATAACAAGTAGAACTCCAGCTGGTAGACTCAGCTCCCCTAATTTGACTTCATGTTTATTCCTTCTACGATATGTTGGTACTGGGGGGAATAGCCTTAACGTCTCGTGCAAGATCATTGTCACCTATATATGGAAAGAAACATGTATTGGATAAGTTCGAAGTAGAATTAGTTCATTTCTTACAAAATCTAGATGTCATGCCTTCCTAATATATTTTAATCTCCTAGTAACTGCCCCTCTGAGACTGAAATAGGACGATAGAAAATGTGTTCAATCTGCTCTCAGTTGGAACAATTTGGCATTAATGATGGGCAAGACGATTTAACAGCTACTTATTTTATCTTGATTTTACAGTGTTGTTCATCTTTGAAAGTTGATCTATGCAGTGATCTTGGGCTATTTTAAGTTGTCATACATAACAAACTTGTGGAAAGTACTTACAATTTTGAGGCGACTTAGTCCTTCCAAATTTGGTTTTTCATTTCCGAAGACCTGCAAAGCTTCCTCTCTGGCACGTGCTTGCCACTCTGGATGTAGGCACAACAAAATCATTGTCCAGACGAGCAACACTGCAGTGGTCTCTTGTCCAGCAAAATAGAAAAACTTGCATTCATCAATGACTTCATTTGTTGTCATTCCGAAATCTTTGCTTCCGTGTTGTTCAATTTCTTTCATATTGGATTCAAGTAATATGCCTAATAAGTCATTTTTACTAGTCTCCCCTGCTTCCATTGCCCTCAATCTTTTGTCGATGATACGCTTAATCGTTGTTTGGACTTGCTTTTCGATTTCCAGCATTCTTTTGTACCTTTTAGTAGGCAAGAACCTAACAAAACAAATTTAAATGCAAACAAGAAAAGTCTTTTTAGCAGAAAGTAATGAACATGTCATTTTTCATATTATGTAGAAATTTCACAAATAAATTGTTATACCTTGATCCTGGTATATAAATTGAACGATTTATATCCGTTACATACTCAGCTTGTTCATTCTGAAGTTCAAATACTATTCTCCCTTCTTCATAGCTACTCCCAAATGCAGTTCGAGAAATGACTTCAGCGGTCATTAATTGAAGGTCTGGCCTTACATCGAGCTCGAATGATGTTTCCTTTGGAATAATCTCCTCCCATTTGCTTATCATTTCTCTACAACTCTGATAAAATGCTGGCAACATATGCTGTACAAAACAAATTAATTGCAAAAACCAGTACTAGTTATCAGTAGCAGGCTACATGTATTGAAGGGGCCTCCATTGAAACCCCTTCTTCGGGAAATTAACTACTGGAATTGGGTAACAACAATTGTTTTTGGGCATATAGATATAAATTTTTGAATCCCTTCATAATGTTAAATTTACCGATGTTTTCTAAATTTATTAGTAATAAGAATATGAAGTGAATATAACCTTTAACTTCTCAGTTTGGAAAGCAGGATTGATGATTTTTCGGTGTTTGGCCCATTTATCTTCCTCAAGCTTCGCAAGACCTATAGCCAATAACTTGGAAAAATGTATTGGGATGAGTTTCCTTTTGGTACACATAATTCTTTGTGAAAATTTCCTTTACATGTTCAGGATCTGTAATCAACACTACTGGATATGGGCCTAGCCACACAAAAGAACTTTTACCTGAGAGTAATCAATTTTCGATTAGAAAAAAGAAACAGCATAATACATAAACACTCCAACTTCAGTCCAATAAATATTAAAATTCATAGATTTCAAATCTTGGATCTGTCTCTACTAGAGAGTTCGCGACCTCTTTCATGGATGGAGCTAGGGTACCCAAAAGTGATTCATCTGGATTCTCTTTAGAAAAAAATTACACCATACGTATATACAAGGATATAATTTTTTTACTGTTTTAAGAAGAATAAAAGAAAATACCATTTTTGTTGATGGAGTCACAGAGAAAAGGGATGAGCCTTTGGGCTATATCATCAGAGAAATTGATAGGCTTAGATTTGGCTTCATTGAGTTTATTTGTGAATTCCTTCAAATCTCCGTGGTATAATTTGTATGGATTTCCCTCAAGACCACTCTTTCTTAAGTATTTTTCAAGTTTCTTTGGCTTTAACCATGCCCAATTCAACACTCTCCATGTATATACCAAAAAATTAAATTTAAAAACTATTATTTTTCACTCATGTTAGACCAAAAAAGGTGTTTCTTGGTCATTTGTATAGCAGTAAGGGTATATGTGAGTTACTTTAATAACGAGGGTGTATCTGCTCTAAATCACAAGTTGAGGACATCTTTCCATTTATTAAAAACAAATATGTCCAATACTACAATGAAAGGCCGGCCCAAAAAAGTGAACAACATTGATAACATTTCAATACTTCAATATTGTAATAGGAAAAGAGCGATTTCAGCCATAGTCTTAAATATGAGCAACATCCATTTCAAAGTTTTCGCATAAGCAGGGGAGCACCATACTGTGGATGGATAGTAATTGTTGCAAATGGAGCATGTGTATAAGACGGAGAGAGTTCGAAGGAGAACTTTTGTAGTATCGTTGTTATTGCCATTTTTGCTTCCAGCATTGCAAAGTTTTGTCCAATGCAAATTCGAGGTCCCCCACCAAACGGAATAAAGGAGAACTGTCCTTTGGTTGCCTTTGCCACTCCTTCACTGAATCTTTCTGGTTTGAATTCCTTCGCGTCTTCACCCCATATTTCCTTGTCATAATGAATTAAGATTGCGGGCATAAGGAGAAGCACTCCAGCTGGTAGATGCAGCTCCCCTAATTTGACTTCTTCTTTGTTCTTTCTACTAAATACTGGTAATGGGGGGAATAGCCTTAACGTCTCGTACAAGATCATTGTCACCTAAGGAAAAAAAAAAAAATGTATAGCATAAGTTAGCAGCAGAAATAGTGCACTTCTAAGAGAACTTGTGAAACGTACTTACAATTTTGAGGCGATTTAGTCCTTCCAAATCTGTTTTTTCATTTCCAAAGACCTGCAAAACCTCATCTCTGGCACGTACTTGCCATTCTGGATGTAGGCACAACAAAATCATTGTCCACACGAGTAACACTGAAGTAGTCTCTTGTCCAGCAAGATAGAATAACTTGCACTCTTCAATGACTTCATTTGTTGTCATTCCGAAGTCCTTGCTTCCGTGTTGTTCAATTTCTTTCATATTGGATTCAAGTAATATGCCTAATAAGTCATCTTTACTTGTCTCCCCTGCTTCCATTGCCCTCAATCTTTTGTTGATGATACACCTAATTGTTGTTTGGACTTGCTTTTCGATTTCCAGCATTCTTTTGTTCCTTTTAGTGGGCAAGAACCTACACAATAATTTTTTAAATGTAAACAAGAAAAGTCTTTCTAGTAGAATGTAATAAACATGTGATTTTCCGTATTATTGTTATACCTTGATCCTGGTATATAAATTGAACGACTAAGATCCATTACATACTCAGCTTGTTCTTTCTGAAGTTCAAATACTGTTCTTCCTTCTTCATAACTACTCCCAAATGCAGTTCGAGAAATGACTTCACTTGTCATTAGTTGAAGGTCTGGCCATACATCGAGCTCGAATGATGTTTCCTTTGGAACAGTCTCCTCCCATTTTCTTATCATTTCCTTAAAACTCTGATAAAATGCTGGCAACATATTCTGAAAAAAAAAAATAATTGCAAAAAACAGTACTAGTTATCAGTGACAGAGCTACATGTCTGGAAGGGGCTTCAATTGAAACCCCTTCCCTGGGAATAGGGTAAAATCAATTTTTTTGGGCATATAGATATAAACTTTTGACTCCCTTCGACATATTGTAGTGTAGTCATAAAGGTGGTTCAAAAGTTGCTATAGATTTCAGGTTCAAATCTCAGGTGTGGCATGCCTGCATTGTTTTAAATCTCTTTCTTAGAATTCTTGACCATGTTTATTACTGCACGGGTGGATATAAAAGGACAACTTCATAATGTTAAGACATTTCAATTTGCTAGCTATCTTAAGTCCAAGGCATGAAAATTTACCAATGTTTGCTAAATTTAGTAGTAATAAGAATATGAAGTGAATGTAACCTTTAACTTCTCAATATGGAAAGCGGGATTGATGATTTTTCTGTGTTTGGCCCATTTTTCTTCCTCAAGCAACACAAGACCTTGAACAAATAACTTGCCTAATGGATTGGGATGACTTTGCTTTTGGTACACATAATTCTTTGCAAAAATCTCCTTTACATGTTCAGGATCTGTGATCAACAATACTGGATATGGGCCTAGCCATACAAAAGAACTTTTACCTGCGAGAGAGCACTTGTAGACACATTAACCATCTTTTTACTATGCCTGATTTGGTACAAGAAAACATAGGCAAGAAAGATTGACTGTAGTTGATAATCAAAGAAGAAATTAAGAAGTCGAAGACTAATTCGGGCAGTGATGGGACACAGTAAGGGGTGGAGCATCCCTGGAATAACATATTGGTTCATGTGAACCAAGTAGCTTTTGTCCAAATCTTTTATAATATATTAGTTTTGGAACGTGCATTGCATGTTTAATTTGTTCCCCTACTATTAAATAAAATTTGCACAACGGGGAAAAAGTTACGATGCTTTTAAAAAAAAACAACTTAAACCGAATAAGTTTACTCAAATATATCCTCAAAAAGTAATTCAAAAATGATGAAGACACTTAATCAATATCAAGGTGATTTCTTCTTGCCTTTATTAACAGATCTTGAAATAATAATTCTAAAGTTACTTTCATCATTTTCTTCTATAAATTCGAAGTGCTTAAATAGAGAAAGGCAGGGAGAATAAAAGAAGAATCAGTAAATCTACATGTAACACGTATATAGAATCTTCATTTCCTTTCTTGTAGTTTTTTTCTCTTCCTTTTTTCCCTTTTCTTAGCTAGCCCGGAGGGAGGAATAGTGTCAAACAATATGGGCGATAACAATGATTAACAATCACATATATAGATTATCATCTCATAGATTTTATCAACAAAAAAAAGTTCATAATGCAAATAACAGTTTCATTAGATCTTTTCATATTTCAAAGTCAATAGCAATGTATCTTATTACTATTTATTTACTTCTCCTATATACATCTCAAATAACGTTTAGTTACTTGTATAGTTATATTTGTGTGCATCAAATAATGTAGTAGATGAAAAATAAAAAGTTACATACTGGAGATTGATAGTTTAAAGAAGGAAAAACAAATGTGGGTTAAATCAATGATAATTATGATGAATATATTGAGATCAAATAGGATCAGAAAGAGCAATCTTTCTAATCTAAAAAGGAAGTTTGAATTTAGAATAAATAATTTGGGAAAATGCATAAGTACCCCCAGCCTATACCCAAAATTCCTGAGACACACCTAACCTTTACTAAGGTCCTATTACCCCGTACTTATATTATATATAATTTTCTACCCCTTTTCGGCCTACGTGGCACTATCTTGTGGGTCCAGCGCATGTTGACAATTTTTTTCAAGGATAGTGCCACGTAGGCTGAAAAGGGGTAGAAAATTAATTAAAAAATAAGTTCGGGGGTAATAGGACCTTAGTAAAGGTTAGGTGTGTCTCAGGAATTTTGGGCATAGGCTGAGGGGTACTTATGCATTTTCCCTATTCTATAACTCGTATTAACTAAAATCTTTAGCAAAATTTGCTGGTTATTTATGCATCATTTTATTGCTGAAAACAATTTATACTTTGGATGCTATAGAGGAGATAATTCTTTAAAGGAGTTTTTTTTTAATGAACCAAAAGTATTAATCCTCCACCATTAAGCATTAAAGAATTAGTTAATAGAATGACTCTTCACTGTCTCACTAGTTTGATGTATTTAGTGGTGGAGTTAGAATTTTTATTAAAAGGTGTCAAGATATAAGGAAATAAATTCACAATGAAGTTAAGGAGTACTACCAATATGTAATATATACATAAAAGGATATATTTTACTTAGCTACACAATGTAAATTTTTTGACATGTGGCTCCGCCAGTGAATGTATTAAAAAATCAATAAGTACCATAAATATCTTACTGAGTATCCGGTTATTATTATATAAGAACTTAAGGACTCTACTAAAATTCATAAATTTCAAATTCTGGATATGTCCCTATTGAGAGTTTCCCTCTCAACTCATGTATCCCGAAAAGAGGTTCATCTTAACCCTTTTTGTAGATAAAATTACTTGGTATACATACGAGAACATATTTTTGTAATTGTTTTAAAGAAGAATAAAAGAAACATACCATTTTTGTTGATGGAGTCACAGAAAAAAGGGATGATCCTTTGAGCTATATCATCAGAGAATTTGATGTGCTTAGATTTGGCTTCATTGAATTTATTTGTGAGTTCCTTAAAATCTCCATAGAGTAATTTGTATTGATTTCCCTTAAGACCACTCTTTCTTAAGTATTTCTCAAGTTTCTTTGGCTTAAACCATGCCCAATTCAACACTCTCCATGTATATACCAACAAAACTGCAACACAAATTGTTGCTATAATCATGTTGTAAGATATTTCCATAGAATTATTAAATAGCTGCTGTTTGGATACTAAGTACATTATATAGTTAGTTTAAAAAATTATTGTCCATAAATATAGTAAAAATAAATAAATACCTTTGCCTACTTTTTTTTCCATTCTCGATATGGGAAAAACACTTGTATATAAATACCCTTTACCTATGGGAAAAAGTGGAAGGAAGTATTTATGAGCTTTTTCATGGGGTGGAAAATGGTTGAATTGCATCGGATTTGAATGGATTGAGTCAAAATTGACTGGATTACAATTCCATGCTTACTTAAATGGATAAATCTGAATTTGATCAAATATGGTTAGGGTAAAATGCTTGAACAACTTTCAAAAATAGCAAACTTGAAATATAATGAGGTAAAATAGCTTATGTTTGGCTAATTACATAACGTAGTTACAATTTGATTAGCTATCCAGATTATAATTTGTATATCTCACATGACTATAAAATATTTAAACAAATAAGACTCCCAATTTAATTAATGATGATAGACACAACAATTTTTTTTTATAAATCTCACGAATCACGCATAACCCCTACCACGCCATCCCCACTCCTAAATTAGTAATTTTTTTTAAAATGTTCATTTTTCATAAAAAAAAAAACAGAAATTTTAAATTTTTTTTCACCCCGTATCCCAATCCCCCACCCACTCACAACCCCCCNCCCCCGTCCCCCACACCCCAAATTATTATTTTTTATAAAAAGATAAAACAAAAAATTGCCCACCTCACCTCTCCCACCTCCACGCGTCCCCATACTCCTGCCCCTACCATTTTTTTTAACACATTAAAATATTTTCTCTTAAAAAAAATATTTTTTTTTGCCTCCTCCCCGGCACAGCTTCACCCTCCCCCCCTACCCCCACCCCACCCCAATTTTTTTTAAAAGAAGTTAAATTTTTTTCACACCCTCCACCTCCACACTACCCCCACCCACCACAATTTTTTAAAAAAAGTTAATTTTTTTTTTTTAAAAAAAAGCTAAATGTACTCCTTTAACTTATATGAGCTGAAATGGTCACCCCTACTTTTGACATAGGTAAAGGGTATTCATGAGCATTTTCCGTAGTTTTATTTGTTCTTCATCCAAAATACGAAGGCTAGACTTCCTCAAAGACTCAAATTCTTATGTTGAAAAAATTACATCGACTATACTCTCTCCATATCAAAATAAGTATGTCGATTTAGCTCATTTCACGCCTATTAAAAAATAACAAATAAAAAAATATAGTTTACTAAGTTATCCCTACTTATTAGATGTTGGATTGATCCGATTGGTTGGAATCACCGAATATCAATATTTTCATTAATTCCTTGAAAGTTCCTTATAAAATTGATGACGCATCATTGTCAATGTTGATATGTATCAATATGGGATTGCAAGTATACATAGAATTCTTCATAAAAAGATAACTTTTAAAACTACCCCGTTATTTAGTTTAAGACTCGACTTAGATCAATAGGAGCCACTGATATAAATTCTTCATGAGAAAAGATGGATCAGTATACCAAGTTTAAACTAATTCACCCACAAAAGAGAAGTGAACAACAACAATAACATTTCAAACCTACAAAGTTGAAATAGGAAAAGAGCGATATCAGCCATATCCCGACTAGTTTATTAGTATTCGAGCTGAAATTCGGAAAACACAACACCATTGATCTTAAATATGAGCAACATACATTTCAAAGTTTGCGCATAAGCAGAGGAGCACCGTACTGTGGATGAATAGTAATTGTTGCAAATGGAGCATGAGTATAAGAGGGAGAGAGTTCGAAGGAGAATTTTTGTAGTATCATTGCTATTGTCAGTTTTGCTTCCATCACTGCAAAGTTTTGTCCGATGCAAACTCGAGGTCCCCCGGTAAATGGAATAAACGAGGCGTGTCCTTTTGTTGCCTTTGACACTCCTTCACTGAATCTTTCTGGTTTGAATTCCTTTGCGTCTTCACCCCATAATTCCTTGTCATAATGAATTAATATTGCGGGTATAACGAGTAGCACTCCAGCTGGTAGACTAAGCTCCCCTAATTTGAATTCATGTTTGTTCCTTCTACGATATGTTGGTACTGGGGGGAATAGCCTTAACGTCTCGTGCAAGATCATTGTCACCTATATATGGAAAGAAAAATGTATTGGATAAGTTGGAAGTAGAATTAGTTCACTTCTTACAAAATTTAGATGTCATGCCTTCCCTAGTTATTTTAATCTCCGAGTAATTGCCCCTCTAAGACTGAAATAGGACGATAGAAAATGTGTTCTATCTGCTCTCAGTTGGAACAATTTGGCATTAATGATGGGCGAGACGATTTAACAGCTACTTATTTTATCTTGATTTTACAGTGTTATTCATCTCTGAAATTTGATCTATGCAGTGATTTTGGGCTATTTTAAGTGGTCTTACATAACAAACTAGTGGAAAGTACTCACAATTTTGAGGCGACTTAGTCCTTCCAAATTTGGTTTTTCATTTCCGAACACCTGCAAAGCCTCCTCTCTGGCACGTGCTTGCCACTCTGGATGTAAGCACAACAAAATCATTGTCCAGACGAGCAATACTGCAGTGGTTTCTTGTCCTGCAAAATAGAAAAACTTGCATTCTTCAATGACTTCAGTTGTTGTCATTCCGAAATCTTTGCTTCCGTGTTGTTCAATTTCTTTCATATTGGATTCAAGTAATATGCCTAATAAGTCATTTTTACTAGTCTCCCCTGCTTCCATTGCCCTCAATCTTTTGTCGATGATACACCTAATCGTTGTTTGGACTTGGTTTTCGATTTCCA
>NW_026030720.1:13365-28809 GCF_019186545.1 Solanum stenotomum
TATGAATAACTGAACTCAATATATAAAGCAATAAGACACATGCGATATATAAAGCTTGTAAAACAGTATAAACAACTTAGCTCGTTAAAGATAAAACAATAGCAAACTCAACTTTACTTGTATAAAAGTGATATAACTTTTGTGGGAGACTCTTTCAACCGACAATCACCACTATGAGCCCTAGTGGTGATACAACGTTTTACCTCACGTTGCCCAAGGACCATCCTATACCTTGTCGTGATATAGGAAGCTAACTTTACCAAGTGGATCCACTAGCTTAACTTTACGGATTCATCTAAAAAGTATGACCCGTTAACTCCCATGTTGGTGCATGGTTCTTATGGAGAGTTGAGTTTATATGAACTCGTGTCCCCAATTCGGTGCTCAAGACTACTCCCAAAAATACTTAGCTCATAAGTGTTTTAAACATATCTTTCTTATTTGAGATAATTACTCAAAACTTTGCGCGAAGGCTCACTTGGAAACAAAGTTCCATTTTCTTAAAAACTAGCCCTAAGACTCTCTTGGAAACATAGTTCCTTTTATTACTCAAATGTAAAAACATTTAGAAACTTCTTTGGGAATACATAGTTCCCTAATACTTTTGAGAATGAACTCAACTTTAAACTCTTTAATCAACTTGAAACTTAACTTAACTTGAAACTCGAGCCTTAAAATGAAGTTAAAACATTCAACAAAGATTCTTGGAAAGCTTTAAAGACTTGCTTTGACTCCCTTCTTTAACTTCTAACTCAACTCTTAACTTCACTTGACTTGGAAACTGACTCTCCTTGAATTGGAAGCATGAATTCAAGGTATTTGATCACGTGTTACGGATGAGTTCTTGACGTTTAAACATACCTTGGGGTGTTGGAAACAACTTGGGAACATAGGTACAATACCTAGGAACATGCATGAGAAAGTGGGGAAGAAATGAGAAGACTTGGCGCTATGAGAGGCGCGGAGCGCCAGACCTCAAACTTCAGAGAGGTCTGGTTGGGGCTCTGGTAGGGGCGGCGCTCCAAGGGCTGGACCTCAGAGTCCCTCTTGGGGCGCGCTGGCTGGCGCGACGCCCCAGCCCTTTTCCCCGAAAACTTGACTTTTCTCCTCCTTTTCTCCAACTCTAAACCTTCTAAACTTCAAAGCTTTATCCCCCAAACACTTAGACTCATCAAAAACCTTAAAATACACTAGATTCAACTCAAAAACACCACCGAAAACATACACCAAACCAACAAGAACTACAACACAACACAACTACAACTTCAACAATTCCAACCAACAATTTCAATCAAACATAATCAATCTTTTCTCAAAATTAAATGAGCTTGGCGTGTGGGGGAAAGAACCAACCCAACACTATGAACTCACATACCTAAAAGGGATCACCCCCGACGATATCCACGACGATCTTTTGACGAAATCTTGCTTCTTCTTCTTCTTTCTCTCCTTTCTCTCAAGAACCCTAAACCTTACTCTTTTTAAAAAGGGAAAAACTGGTCACAATTAAGTCTTACACCTTAATATATATCCAAAGACAAGGCTAGGGAAAAGACCAAAATACCCTTACAATTTCCGGACAGATTTCCTGCCAACTGCCCAACTTTCAAAGGGCATAACTCGCTCATACGAACTCAGAAACGAGCAAACTTTATGGCGTTGGAAAGATCATTCCACGGACTTTGCAAACATGACTGGAACTACACCTAACTCATCCTGAGCTAGAAGTTATGACTGTTCAAATTTGGCCAAAAATTCACTTTTTCCCATACTTTACCAAATTTTTCAGATTTGAATTTTTTTCACATTTTTCCAAAAATGACAAATTTCAAATTTCAAGCTTTTTCAAAGTTACTTCAAATTGTCGGATGTTACATATTGCTCCTCCAACTCTCTATGGAGAGTTCCATAAAGGTTTCACAATTTTTCTTCTCAAAGTCATATCACCAAAATATTCATGGACTAACTAATATAGACGAAAAACTGAGAAAATATCCTAATTCATGTAAATTGGACCCTAAATGCCCAAAAATCATTCTAAAAATGGTGACACTGTACGTAACTTCTCCCCCGACTCCTTATGGAGGATTCCATAAAGGATTCGCAAAAATGCTTTTTTGGAAGTCATATCACCAAAATATTCATGTACTGACACACACAAAAAAAGGAGTTTTGGACGTTGAATCCTAGTTTTTCACCGTAGTGTTTACCCACATCTTGGTTTGATATAAACACAGGGGTGCGAGTCATGAAATTTTGCTGATTTAATCAGATTTTCTCCTTATAAGTAGAAATAAACTTGCAGGACTGAGAGAGAACAATCTATATGCACAAGACATAAAGGCTTGACTTGCATAATTAGGAATCACTGATGTAAGCTCTTCACGAGACACGATGGAGCATTATAACAAGTTTAAACTAATTCACCCACAGAAGAAATGTGAAAAGAAAGTGAACATGAACATTGATAACAATTCAAAACTGCAATGTTGAAATAGGAAAAGAGTTATTTCAGCCATAACCCGAGTATTTTAGAAGTATTCGTGCTGAAACACGGAGAACACAACACCATTGGTATTAAATATGAGCAACATCCATTTCAAAGTTTGCGCATAAGCAGAGGAGCACCATACTGTGGATGAATAGTAATTGTTACAAGTGGAGCATGTGTATAAGACGGAGAGAGTTCGAAGGAGAACTTTTGTAATATCATTGCTATTGCCATTTTTGCCTCCATCATTGCAAAGTTTTGTCCGACGCAAACTCGAGGTCCCCCGCCAAATGGAATAAACGAGACCTGTCCTTTTGTTGCCTTTGACACTCCCTCACTGAATCTTTCTGGTTTGAATTCCTTCGCGTCTTCACCCCATAATTCCTTGTCATAATGAATTAATATTGTGGGTATAATGAGTAGCACTCCAGCTGGTAAACTCAGCTCTCCTAATTTGACTTCATGTTTGTTCCTTCTACGATATGTTGGTACTGAGGGGAATAGCCTTAACGTCTCGTGCAAGATCATTGTCATCTAAGGAAAGAAAAATGTATTGCATAAGTTGGAAGTAGAATTAGTTCACTTCTTACAAAATTTAGATGTCATACCTTTCAGAGATCTTTTAGTCTCCGAGTAAATGCCCCTAGGAGACTGGAATAGGCAGATAGAAAATGTGGTTTATCTGATCTCAGTGGGAACAATTTGGCATTAATGATGCGCAAGACGATATAACAACTACTTATTTTATCGTTGATTTTACAGTGTTTTTCATCTTTAAAATTCGATCTATGCAGTGATCTTGGGCTATTTTAAGTTATCTTACATAATGAACTGGTGGAAAGTACTTACAATTTTGAGGTGACTTAGACCTTCCGAATTCGGTTTTTTATTTCCGAAGACCTGCAACACCTCCTCTCTGGCACGTGCTTGCCACTCTGGATGTAGGCTCAACAAAATCATTGTCCACACGAGCAACACTGAAGCGGTCTCTTGTCCAGCAAAATAGAATAACTTGCATTCTTCAATCATTTCAATTGTTGTTATTCCGAAATCTTTGCTTCTGTGTTGTTCAATTTCTCTCATATTGGATTCAAGTAATATGCCTAATAAGTCATCTTTACTAGTTTCCCCTGCTTCCATTGCCCTCAATCTTTTGTCGATGATACGTCTAATCGTTGTTTGGACTTGCTTTTCGATTTCCAGCATTCTTTTGTTCCTTTTAGTAGGCAAGAACCTAACAAAACAAATTTAAAAGCAAACAAGAAAAGTGTTTTTAGTAGAAAGTAATGAACATGTGGTTTTCGATGTTATGTAGAAATTTCACAAATAAATTGTTATACCTTGTTCCTGGTATATAAACTGAACGAATTATGTTAATTACATACTCAGCTTGTTCTTTCTGAAGTTCAAATACTATTCTCCCTTCTTCATAGCTACTCCCAAATGCAGTTCGAGAAATGACTTCAGCGGTAATTAATTGAAGGTCTGGCCATACATCGAGCTCGAAAGATGTTTCCTTTGGAATAATCTCCTCCCATTTGCTTATCATTTCACTACAACTCTGATAAAATGCTGGCAACATATGCTGTACAAAAGAAATTAATCTCAAAAAGGTGGTTCAAAAGTTGCTATAGATTTCAGGTTCAAATCTCAGGTGTGGCATGCTTGCATTGTTTTAAATCCATTTCACGTTGTTTGTTACTGCACTCGTGGACATAAACGGACAACTTCATAATGTTAAGACATTTCAATATGCTATCTTAAGTTCTAAGCATGAAAATTTACCAATGTTTGCTAAATCTATTAGTACTAAGAATATGAAGTGAATATAACCTTTAACTTCTCAACTTGGAAAGCAGGTTGGATGATCTTTCTGTGTTTGGCCCATTTGTCTTCCTCAAGCTTCGCAAGACCTAGAGCCAATTTCTTGGCAAATGGATTGGGATGAGTTTGCCTTTGGTACACATAATTCTTTGTCAAAATCTCCTTTACATGTTCAGGATCTGTGATCAACACTACTGGATATGGGCCTAGCCACACAAAAGAACTTTTACCTGAGAGCAATCCATTTTCGATTAGAAACAAAAGGCAAAATACAACAACAGACACTCAAATTTAATCCCAACTGACAAGCAAGCACTCCAACTTCGAGAGTGCACATATGTTGACATGTTAACCATACATCTTTTTTACTTTGCCTGATTTGGTGCAAGAAAACACAGGCAAGTAGGTTATCAACTATGAATTCATAGGGCTCTAATTGCTTAGGTAATTGCATCAGTCAACTATAGTCTTTAGTTGAGATCAGGGGAGGAGTAACCACAAAACGTATTGGTTCATGTGAACTAAGTAGCTTTTGTCAAGATCTTGTTTATTATATGTATTTTAGGAATCATAAATGTTTGATCGTATATCCATTTATATACACTTAAGGTCCCTATTAAAATCCATAAATTTCAAATCTTGGATCTGCCTCTACTTGAGAGTTCACGGTCCTCTCAACTCATGGATGGAGCTAGGGTACCAAAAAGTGATTCATCTAGATCCTCTTTACAAAAAATTACACTGCATATAGACAAGAATAGAAAAAATTTATTCCTTTAAAGAAGAATAAATGAAACATACCGTTTTTATTGATGGCGTTGGCGAAAAAAGGGTTGATTCTTTGAGCTATACCGTCGGAGAAATTGATGGGCTTAGATTTGGCTTCATTGAGTTTATCTGTGAGTTCCTTCAAATCTCCATAGAGTAATTTGTATGGATTTCCCTTAAGACCACTCTTTCTTAAGTATTTCTCAAGTTTTTTTGGCCTAAACCATGCCCAATTCAACAGTTTCCATGTATATACCAACAAAACTGCAACACAAATTGCTGTTATAATTGTGTTGTAAGAAATCTCCATGAAATTAATAAAATGCTTCTTTCTAGCTTCTTCCTTTTACATAGAAAAAAGAGGGGAAGTTAGCTAATTTATAACCTTTTAATTTGTTGGATTCGACTCCTTTCCATTTTCCCCAAATTCTTGATTTGATTGCTGAGATTTAACTAACCAAAGAAAGTCTTTGACTATGGTTCAGATAATAAATACATTATATATTTAGTTTCAAATATTATTGTAATCTCACAATCTTAGCAACATATTAATATCTTGTCCATAAATATAGTAAAAAATAAAGGCATAATACATTAATATACCCTTTAACTTTTTTTTAAAAAAACCTTTAACTTGGCTTTGGCGGACATCTATGCCCTCCAACTTTAGGTGTACACAAGTAGATACTTAAGCTTATATGAAATTGAACATGTAGCCACATACATCTACGTGGCATAATACATGTAGAATACTACATAGGACACAAAATTGTCATGTAGGACGTCATGACCTAAGACGAATATGTCTATTTGTTCAGTTTTATATAAGCTTAATACTCAAAAATGATTCTTTTTATAGATTGAACTCGCTTATCTCTTCTTCTTCTTTTTTTTCCTTTTTGTTTCATCCATTTACTTCATATTAAATTAAAGGTATGAACTATTAAATCTAAATATTACACAATTTGATTTTTGGTGCATCCATTTTCTAAAAAAAAAAAATATTTTTAACTTGGACACCCTTCATAAAATTCTTGGCTACGCCACTGTAATAGAGACATTTCTAAATCAAACTATTAGTGGTAGATGAATTTTGGATCAAACTATTAGCGATATTTTTAGATCAAACTATTAATGGAGTGCATTTTTGTTCAATTTCACATATTTTAAGGGTATTTTGACCCTTTTCCAATTAAAATAATTGGACAATAACTACATCCTAAAATGGAAAAAAATACAAATGCAATATCGAATGTAATAGATTTGTTAGTCATTCCTCATCCAAAAATGAAGGCAAGACTTCCTCAAAGGCTCAAACTCCTATGTTGAAAAGATTACTTTGAATATACTCTCTCCGTCATAAAATAAGTGTCACTTTAGCTGATCATTTCACACTTATTAAGAAAAATATCAAATAAAAGATATAGTTTACTAAGTTACCCCTTTTAATTAGATTTTTCTTGAGAGTCGAGTACTATTAAGAGGAAGTAGTTCTTTAATACAAGGGTGTAGTTGGAAACACAAAGTATATTTTGTTTTGAATTCCTATATGATTCTTCTAGCAAAGCTCAAGGTATATTTGATATTCTTTATACATGATTTTTTTTACTTGTTTGATTCAACGGCTAATTTTGAGTTTTAAATATCTCCCTTATACATATACTTGCTTATCATTTTTTTGCGGCTATATTATAATCTATTTTTTGTATCTATAAAAAAAAATTGAGGCATCTAAGATAAATTTTAGGGAAAATGCATAAGTACCCCCAACCTATGCCCGAAATCCCAGAGACACACTTATACTATACTAAGGTCCTATTACCCTCCCGAACTTATTTTATAAATAATTTTCTACCCCTTTTGGGCCTATGTGGCACTATCAATGAAATAATTGTCAACATGCGCGGGGCCTAGAAAATAGTGCCATGTAGGCCGAAAAGGGGTATAAAATTATTTATAAAATAAGTTCGGGAGGGTAATAAGACCTTAGTATAGTATAAGTGTATCTCTGAGATTTCGGGCATAGGTTGGGGGTACTTATGCATTTTCCCTAAATTTTATAGGTAAATGAGTGGGAAATTTTTTTTGACAATCAAAAAATAAATTTTAATTTTTTTTTCAATCATGTTAAACCTAAAGGGTATTTCTTGGTCATTTGTGTATCAGTAAGCAAATATGCTCTTTTACAATGAGAGTATATCAATTCTGAATCACAAAGTTGAGGTATAAGACTCTTTTCCCTTTATTAAAAGCAAATAAGTCGAACAAAAGGTCGGCCCAAAAGTGACCAGCCCAGCTCAATACCACAATGTTGAAATAGGTAAAGAGCAATTTCTTAAATATGAGCAACATCTATTTCAAAGTTTGCACATAAGGAGAGGAGCACCATACTGTGGACGAATAGTAAATGATGCAACTGGAGCATGTGTATAAGACGGAGAGAGTTCGAAGGAGAACTTTTGTAGAATCATTGCTATTGCCATTTTTGCTTCTATCATTGCAAAGTTTTGTCCGATGCAAACTCGAGGTCCCCCGGAAAATGGAATAAACGAGAAGTGTCCTTTGGTTGCCTTTGACACTCCTTCACTGAATCTTTCTGGTTTGAATTCTTTCGCTTCTTCACCCCATAATTCCTTGTCATAATGAATTAATATTGTAGGTATAAAGAGTAGCACTCCAACTGGTAGACTCAGATCCCCTAATTTGACTTCATGTTTGTTCCTTCTACGATATGTAGGTACTGGGGGGAATAGCCTTAACATCTCGTGCAAGATCATTGCCACCTATATATGAAAGAAAAATGTATTGCATAAGTTGGAAGTAGAATTAGTTCACTTCTTACAAAATTTAGATGTCATGCCTTTCTGAGATATTTAGTCAACGAGTAATTATTACCCCTCTAAGACTGAAATAGGACGATAGAAATGTGGTCTATCTGATAGAACTTGGATCAATTTGGCATTAATGATGGGCAAGACGATTTAACAGCTACTTATTTTATAGTGTTATTCATCTTCGAAATTTGATCTACGCAGTAATCTTCGGCTATTTTCAGTTGTCTTACATAACAAACTAGTGGAAAGTACTTACAATTTTGAGGTGACTTAGTCCTTCAAAATTTGGTTTTTCATTTCCGATGACCTGCAAAACCTCCTCTCTGGCACGGGCTTGCCACTCTGGATGTAGGCACAACAAAATCATTGTCCAGACGAGCAACACTGAAGTGGTCTCTTGTCCAGCGAAGTAGAATAACTTGCATTCTTCAATCACTTCAATTGTTGTCATTCTGAAATCTTTGCTTCCATGTTGTTCAATTTCTTTCATATTGGATTCAAGTAATATGCCTAATAAGTCATTTTTACTAGGCTCCCCTGCTTCCATTGCCCGCAATCTTTTGTCGATGATATGCCTAATCGTTGTTTGGACTTGCTTTTTTATTTGCAGCATTCTTTTGTTCCTTTTAGTAGGCAAGAACCTAACAAAACAAATTTAAATGCAAACCAGGGCCGGCTCTATGCATACTTTAACAAGGCATTGGCCTTAGGCCCCCAATTTTAGGGGGCCTCAATTTTTTACCAAGAATAAATTATGTGTTAATTTTTTATAGAAAAAATATTGATTATTTATGATAAAAAGTATAAATTTAAAATTATTATTTTATTCTCTTCAACCTCATTCAAGTAGAAGAAATCAAGAAAATATTATTTTATTTCTTACACTCTCTCCACTAATACTCACTTTACTTTATTCTTTTTAACTCCTTTTACACTCTTTTTTTTTATATAATTTTTGATAAGTTAGAGAAATATTCTGTCAAAAATATCAATTAATAGTTGAAAAATATTTAACAAAGTGAATTGTAAATTCTTTTTCCATTTCTTCTTAGACTTTCAAGCATTACAACAACCATAGTAAAATGTGGGGTAACTAAACTATCAACTTCATCAAAGCTATGGTTCTAACTCTTATACTTATTTGAAATTTGTCAACTTATTACTTGTAGAACTATGTTAACAATTCATATAATGATTGCCCGAGTAAAATTATATTTTCAACGTTGAATTGATAAATCTTATTTAAAACTAATAATTGAAAAATAAATCGAATAAATCATTTATATATAAAAAAATATTAAGTAATACTTTGCATTTAAAAATGTAAGAAAAATAAATTTTAAATAAATGCATGTGAAGTTTATTTAGATTTTAGGCCTCTAATTAAGATGTCGCTTTAGGCCTCCGATTACGTTGAGCCGCCCCTGATGCAAACAAGAAAAATCTCTTTTGTAGAATGTAATGAACATGTTAATTTTCGATATTATGTAGAAATTTCACAAATAATTTGGTATACCTCGTTCCTGGTATATAAACTGAACGACTTATGTCCATTACATGCTCAGCTTGTTCTCTCTGTAGTTCAAATACTATTCTCCCTTCTTCATAGCTACTCCCGAATGCAGTTCGAGAAATGACTTCAGCGGTCATTAATTGAAGGTCTGGCCATACATCGAGCTCGAATGATGTTTCCTTTGGAATAATCTCCTCCCATTTGCTTATCATTTCACTATAACTCTGATAAACTGCTGGCAACATATGCTGTACAAAACAAATTAATCGCAAAAACCAGTACTAGTTATTTGTTACAGCACACTTGTAATTTTGAAATAAATGGACAACTTCATACTGTTAAATTTACCAACGTTTTCTGAATTAATTAGTAAGAAGAATATGAAGTGAATAAAACCTTTAACTTCTCAACTTGGAAAGCAGGATTGATGATTTTTCGGTGTTTGGCCCATTTGTCTTCCTCAAGCTTCGCAAGACCTATTGCCAATAACTTGGAGAATGGATTGGGATGAGTTTCCTTTTGGTACACATAATTCTTTGTAAAAATCTCCTTTATATGTTCAGGATCTGTGATCAACAATACTGGATATGGGCCCAGCCACACAAAAGAACTTTTTCCTGTGTGTAATCAATTTTCGATTAGAAAAAAAAAATGCATAATACATCAACACTCCAACTTTGAGAGTGCAAATGTAGACATGTTAACCTAGGCCTGATTTGGTGCAAGAAAACATAGGCAAGTAAGACTGATTATCAACTTTGAATTCATCAGTCAACTATAATCTTGAGTTGAAAGCAGGGGCGGAGCAATCGAGAAACATACCATTTTTGTTGATGGAGTCACAGAAAAAAGGGATGAGCCTTTGAGGTACATCACCAGAGAAATTGATAGGCTTAGATTTGGCTTCAATGACACTTTTAGTGAGTTCCTTCAAATCTCCATAGAGTAATTTGTATGGATTTCCCTTAAGGCCACTTTTTCTCAAGTATTTCTCAAGTTTCTTTGGCCTAAACCATGCCCAATTCAACACTTTCCAAGTGTATATTACTAACAAAATTGCTGCTATAATTATGTTGTAACAAAACTCCATGATAAAGTAACAAGTCTTCTTTCTAGCTGCTTCCTTTATTTACATAGAAAAGGTGAATTTAGCTAATTTTGAAAGTTTTTATTAACATTGTTGGATACGCCTCCTCTCCATTTCCTGAAGTTCTTTCTTTGAGTGTGGACACGTGGCATATGTTTGATTTAATGGCTAAAATTTGATTGACCAAAGAAAATATCTAAGCATGAGTTAGATGATAAATACATTGTACATTTAGTTCCAAAAAGACAAATGTAATAGATTTATTTGTCTTCTTCATCCAAAACACAAAGGCACAAATTTCTATGTTGAAAAAGTTACTTTGAATATACTTTTTTCGTCTCAAAATAAGTGTGCTGATTTGACTTGTTTCACACTAATTAAGAAAAATAACAAATGAAAGATAGTATAGTTTACTAAGTTACCCCTATTTATTAGATGTTTTTTTAAGAGTCGAGTACTATTAAGTAGAAGTAGTTCTTTAATTCAAGGATGTAGTTGGAAACCATTACTATATTTTGTTTTGAATTCTAAAGAGATTCTTGTTTTGGAACAATATTTTTTTTTTTGCTAAGCAACACTTATTTAGGGACGGAGTGAGTAAAAATTAAAGTCATACCTTCTTTAAATTTGCTTGGAAGATTGGAAGAGTTAAATGAGTTTGTGTAGATTCCCCTGCTATGAAGCTGACTTTGGTTGGGGAAAGCCATCATGGGTGAGCACTGTAATACCAAATTCATCTGAAAGTCACATCGCCAAAATATTCATGGGCTAACACACATGAAAAACAGAGAAAATCACCAAATTTGTTGAAGTTTGCTTTTAGTTAATGCAGTAGTTTTTAGCAAAATAAGTTAATTAGTTTAAGATGAAGTTGAATTTTGAATTTTAGTTAGGTTGTTTGAATTATTGAGATATTTTAGGTTGTTTTAAATTTCAAATTATGCAGATTATATTTTTATGTTGGCTATTTAAACCTCAATGCTTAATAAAATCATTGAAAGCTATTGAAAGTCATTTCAATCCATTGAGAGAAATTTTCAATCTTTTTTGTGCTTCTCCATTTGTAAAAAACACCAACAGTGGTATCAAGAGCTTCATTAATCTTAAGGGATCTGTGAAATCTTCCAAAGAATTACCATACATTTTTAACTCGTAAGGGATACCTTTTTAACCCATCAGGGCTACCCATTTTAACCCATCAAGGCTACCTTTTCAACCGGTGCTTTTTTCAACGCACAGGCTTTTCGATTTAATTTAAACTAAAATAATGGCAAGGAACAGTCTCTCTTTGAATGCCCCAGACATTTTCACTGGTGAAAACTATCAGATTTGGTTAGTGAAAATGAAATCATATCTTGAAGCCTATGATCTGTGAGAAGTTGTAATGGAAGATGTACCCTTGCAACCTCTCCCTGCAAATCCTACCCTTGCTCAAATTAAATCTTATTTGGATGAAAAAATAAAAAAATTCAAAGCCAAAGCTGTAATTCAAAATTCAGTTACGGTTTCGATTTTTTCTAAAATCATTGCTTGTGAGACGACAAAAGAAGCTTGGGAAAAATTAAAAAAAGAATATCAAGGAAGTGACCGAGTCAGACAAATGAAAATTTTGAATTTGAAAAGAGATTTTGAATCTCTTAGGATGCAAGAGGATGAAACTATTGTTAAGTATTTTGACAAGATTTCTTTTATTGTTAATAAAATCAGGTTGCTTGGCGAGGATTTCAAAGATGACAGAATAGTAGAAAAAATTCTTGTGACAATTCCAAAGAGATTCGAATCTAAAATTTCATCTCTGGAAGAGCCTAAAGATCTCTCTACTATTTCTGTTGAAGAACTAATAAGTGCTCTTCAAGCACAAGAGCAGAGAAGAGCCTTCAGGCAAGATAATGTTACTGATGGTGCCTTTTATGCACAAAACAGAAAAGAAAACGGTAATTATCCTCTTTGCAAATACTACAAAAGAAAAACACACTTGGAAAATTTTTGTTGGTAGAGACCTGATGCAATATGTGAAATTGCAAATGAGCCGGTCATGTTACAAAAGTATGCAAGCTAAAGAACAATCTTCAAGCACAAGTTGTAGAAGCAGAAATTGAGGAGGAACAATTTTTTAAAATTGTAGTATCTAAAGCAAAGGAGGAGTGTTGAAGTTTGCTTTTAGTTACTGCAGTAGTTTTTAGCAAAATAAGTTAATTAGTTTAAGATGAATTTGAATTTTGAATTTTAGTTAGGTTGTTTGAATTATTAAGATATTTTAGGTTGTTTTAAATTTCAAATTATGCAGATTATATTTTTATGTTGGCTATTTAAAGTGTAATGACCCTCCTGGTCATTTCTATATCTTGCCTTCTGTGTGTCGTTTAGAGCGTTCCTATAGCGACCCCAAGTCATTTATGGCTTGCTGGGACTGACGGTTCGGTCACCTGGTCGTTCGTTTAGTTATGGGGTGAGTTTTTGTGTTTTGGAGCTTATGAACCTTGAACGATCATTTTCGATCAAAAGTTCAAGAAGACGACCTCAGAATGGAATTCTGACGATTTCATCAGCTCCGGAATGGCCAATTTAGGCTAGTAGCATAGTTGGATCGAGTATCGAGGCCTTCGATGCGAGTTTGGATCATTAGGCGTTTTAGCCTTCGAAATTTGGCTTAAGGTTGACTTTGGTCAACATTCTTGGAAAACGCGCTCAGATGAAAATTCCGTCAGTGCGGTTAGCTCCGAATTGTCGATTTTGGTCTATAACGACCTTTCGTTCGACTCTCGAAGCCCCTGGACTCATTTCGAGCGCCTTAGTGGATTTTGATTAAAATGACATTTGGAAGTGGGACCCACTTTTTATCGAAATGATCTCTGATGGAAATTTTGACTGCGCCGTTGAGTCTGGAATATTGAATTTGGTATGGTTGCATATCTCGTTTGTGTACACGGGGTTTTGAACGAGTTCGGAGCACTCCGTCGGAGTTTTAGAATTTTGAAAAAAAAATTGCAGCAATCTGCTATTTATTGCAGAAAAACCAGCAACATTTCCAAATTTCAAACTCTCATAACTCTCTCATCTCTCAACCGATTTGGGCGATTCAACAGGCAAAGTTGTGAGATTTTTCGAGGACAACGTGTTGGTGAGCTTGGATAGTGATTTGGGGTCCCCGTTTGAGGTAATTTTTGTAAAATACCTGCTGCCACACCCTTTTTGTGAACTTGATTTTGGGAATGTTTGAGACTTGATATTTCAGTCATTTTAGATCCGATTTCAGTGATTCTTGGGGCTATCTTGAGTGGTTTTCAAGGAGAACGAGTTGGCGTGGTTAGATTTCGTACTTAACTTTTTGTTGGAGGTAAAAAGTTGTGTTTTAGCTGCTGTCTTAGCTCATTTCGAGCTCAATTTTTTTTTCAAAATTCTAAAACTCCGACGGAGTGCTCCGAACTCGTTCAGAACCCCGTGTATGCAAACGAGATATGCAACCATACCAAATTCAATATTCCAGACTCAACGGCACAGTCAAAATTTCCATCAGAGGTCATTTCGATAAAAAGTGGATCCCACTTCCAAATGTCATTTTAACCAAAATCCACCAAGGGGCTCGAAATGAGTTCGGAGGCTTTGGGAGTCGAACGAAAGGTCGTTATAGACCAAAATCGACATTTCAGAGCTAACCGCGCTAACGGAATTTTCATTTGAGCGCGTTTTCCAAGAATGTTGACCAAAGTCAACCTTAAGCCAAATTTCGAAGGCTAAAACGCCTAATGATCCAAACTCACATCAAAGGCCTCGATACTCGATCCAACCATGCTACTAGCCTAAATTGGTCATTCCGGAGCTGATGGAACCGTCAGAATTCCATTCTGAGGTTGTCTTCTAGAACTTTTGATCGAAAATAATCGTTCAAGTTTCATAAGCTTCAAAACACAAAAACTCACCCCATAACTAAACGAACGACCAGGTGACCGAACCATCAGTCCCAGCAAGTCATAAATGACTTGGGGTCGCTATAGGAACGCTCTAAACGACACACAGAAGGCAAGATATAGAAATGACCAGGAGGGTCATTACATAAAGCCCCTCAATGCTTAATAAAATCATTGAAAACTATTGAAAATCATTTCAATCCATTGAGAGAAATTTTCAATTTTTTTGTGCTGCCCCATTTTTAAAAAACACCAAAAAAATTTCTTTAAATTGGACCCTAAATGCCCAAAAATAACTCAAAAATAGTGAGACCGTACGTACTTCTCCCCTAACTCCCTACGGAGGGTTCCATAAAGATTTAGTAAAAAATTCTTTCATAAGCCATATCCCCAAATTATTTGTGGGATAGCACACGAAAAACTGAGAAAATCGCCTTATTTCTGTAAATTAGCCCCTAAATTCCCAAAAATCACTCTATAAATGGTGTGATTGTACATACTGCACCCCCAACTCCCTCCAAAGGGTTCCATTAAGATTTCACAAAAAAATCATCCGAAAGTCATATTACCAAAATATCCATGTGCTAACATACACGAACTCAGTTGACAAGTAACTACTTCAACTTTGAGAGTACTGATAGTACTGACATAATATTTATGGTACAAAAAAAGAAGCTTCATCAAAATCATATCATTCATTTATTTGATATATAAAAGAATAGAAATTTTTAATTGTTTTAAAAAAAGAAGGTTTGGACGTTGTTTCTCATCGTACTGTTTACCCACATCTTGCTTTGATATAAACACAAGGGTGCGAGTCATGAAATTTTGCTGATTTAATCAGTTTTTCTCCTTATAAGTAGAAATAAACTTGCAGGACTGAGAGAGAACAATCTATATGCACAATACATAAAGGCTTCACTTGCATAAACAGGAACCACTGATGTAAACTCTTCACGAGACACGATGGAGCATTGTAACAAGTTTAAACTAATTCACTCACAGAAGAAATGTGAAAA
>NW_026030720.1:30479-31818 GCF_019186545.1 Solanum stenotomum
CTAGGCATGAAAATTTACCAATGTTTGCTAAATTTATTAATAATAAGAATATGAAGTGAATAATATAACCTTTAACTTCTCAACTTGGAAAGCAGGACTGATGATTTTTCGGTGTTTGGCCCATTTGTCTTCCTCAAGCTTCGAAAGACCTAGAGCCAATATCTTCGAGAATGGATTGGGATGAATTTGCTTTTGGTACACATAATTCTTTGTCAAAATCTCCTTTACATGTTCAGGTTCTGTGATCAACGCTACTGGATATGGGCCTAGCCACACAAAAGAACTTTTACCTGAGAGTAATATTCCATTTTCGATTAGCAAAAAAAGCAGCATAATACATAAACAGACACTCAAATTTGATCTCAACTGACAAGTATGCACTCTAAAATTGAGAGTGCAAATGTAGACATGTTAACCTAGGGAAGTAAGTCTAAATGACTGATTATAGTCTCCAATTGCTTAGGTAATTGCATCAGTCAACTATAGTCTTGACTTGAGAGCAGGGGCGGAGCAACCACGAAACATATTTGACTGTGTATCCAGTTAAATATTAACTTAAAGGTCCCCATTAAAATTCATAAATTTCAAATCTTGGATCTGCCTCTACTTGAGAGTTCACGGCCGCTCTCAACTCATGGATGTAGCTAGGGTACCAAAAAGGGATTCATCAATCCTCTTTATAAAAAAATAAATTACACTGCATATATACAAGAATAGAAAAAAAATTACCATTTTTATTGATGGAGTCACAGAAAAAAGGAATGAGCCTTTGAGGTACATCACCAGAGAAATTGATGGGCTTGGATTTGGCTTCATTGAGTTTATTTGTGAGTTCCTTCAAATCTCCATAAAGTAATTTGTATTTATTTCCCTGAAGACCACTTTTTCTTAAGTAATTCTCAAGTTTCTTTGGCCTAAACCATGCCCAATTCTACACTTTCCATGTATATACCAGCAAAATTGCAACACTAATTGCTGTTACAGTGGTGTTGTAAGAAATCTCCAGGAAATTAATAAAAGGATTCTTTCTAGCTGCTTCCTCTTTACATAGAAAAAAGAGGGGAACTTTGCTAATTTATAACCTTACAGTTTTTTGGATTCGGCTACTCTCCATTTTTCTCAAGTTTTTGCTTGGATCGGGGACACATGACATATATTAATTAGACTTAGGGTGTGTTTGGTATGAAGGAAAATATTTTCCTGAAAATGTTTTATTCTCATGTTTGGTTGGGTTAAATATTTTGGAAAATGTTTTCCAAATCAACTCATTTTTCTCAAATTTAAGGAAAATGACTTCCCTTCAAAACTTAAGGAAAACATTTTCCAAAACTCTCTTCCG
>NW_026030720.1:32429-34172 GCF_019186545.1 Solanum stenotomum
ACCCCCCAAAAAAAATTTAAGTTTGTTTTTAAAAAAAAATTCAATTTCAAAAATTATTTTCTACTCTAGTAAAATTAAAAGATATTTCTCAAAAAAAAAAATCATTCATAAATCAAACACTAAAAATCTTTTCCGGAAAATATTTTCTACTCACAAACCAAACATGAGAAAATAAGTCAAAAATCAATTTGTTTTCCGGGAAAACATTTTCTAGGAAAACATTTTCCTTCATACCAAACACACCCTTAATGGCAAAGATTTAATTAACCAAAGAAAGTAACTGACTTAATGGCTAAGGTTCAGATAATAAATACATTATATATTTAGTTCCAAATATTATTGTAATCTCACAATTTTAGCAAAATATTAATATTTTGTCCATAAATATAGTAAAAATAAAAGGCATAATACATAAACATTTTATTTAACTTGACTTTAGCTGATATTTACATCCTTCAATTTTGGATGTGCATAATTAGACACTTAAACTTGTAATAAAATTGAACAAGTAGACACACATACTACATCACATATTAAACGTGTGATGCCACATAAGAAACAAAATTGCCTTGTAGGACACAAAATTCATGTAGAGCTATATATGAGTTTTCCAGCAAAGTTCATGGTATATTTGATATTTCTTACAAATGAATTTTTTTTTTTTTTTGACTTTTTTTATTCAATGGCTAATTTGAGTTTTAAATATCTCCCCTATATATAGATCAATTTACTTATAATTATTGGAGTTTCTTATTTTTAATTACTTTTTTAGTTTTAAAAATTATTGTCCATAAATATAGTAAGAATAAATAAATACCTTTGCCTATGGTTTTTTTTCCATTCCCGTTGTGGGAAAAAAACTTATAAATACCCTTCGCTTATGGGAAGACAAATGGTTGGATTGAATTGGATTTGGATGGGTTGAGTCAAAATTTATTGGATTATAATCGATCCATATAAAAATATGAATAACTATGAATTTGGTCAAATGTGATTTGGGTAAAATGCTTCTAACCCACTTTAATTTCCTCAAGTAAAAAACCATTAAATCAAAATTAAATTATTAATACCCAACCCTACCACCCCCAAACCACTTCTAAATTATTATTTTTATTCAAAAAAATATTCTTTCATACAAAAAAAAAATATTTTTTCTACCCCGTACCCCCATCCGATCCCCGCCCCACTCCCGCCCCACCACCCCCAATTTTTTGGAAAAATTACGCGAAATGGCAAACATCTAAAGTATATTATGTAATATAGCTATAGTTTCAATTATTTTAAATTTGTAGCTACAGTTTCACGAAATTTTGCTATTTGATTTCCCAATTGTATAAATCTATAATTTGTATAATTCGGTCCCTAATTGTATAAATCTATCATTTGTATAATTCGATTCCTAATTGTATAAATTTAGAATTTGTATATGCTTACCCTAGTTATTTGTATACGATTTATGAAAAATTCATAATAAATTACCCTATTTGTATTTTTACAAGCGAAATATACAAACGAAGTTCTAAAAGATTTCTAAATGTATAAATACAGAATCTATATTTACTTATCATGTTTGTATATTCGCAAGCGAAATATACAAACCATAACCTCCATTTGTATATACTTACCTTTCTTTATAAATTTTCAAGCAAAATATATAAACCACACCATCGCAAACGAAACTATAGCTATGGAGCGAATTACCAAACTATAGTTACAAAGCCTTATTATGTCTATTATCTTTGC
>NW_026030721.1:0-487 GCF_019186545.1 Solanum stenotomum
AACTGAAAGGTAAATGAAATCCTCCGAAATCAAGGAGGCTCACCATAGCTAACTCGAACTCTCGGATGTATCAACGAAGCTCCTGTTGATGATCCTGAATACCTGTGTCTGCATCATGAGAAGATGCAGGCCAAATGGCTCAGTACGTGGAATGTACGAGCATGTAAGAGGAATTCTAAAACGTAAACATAAGCTTGAAACTTGATAGAAATGAAACATACTTACCTCTTCTCAAACTTACTCAACTCAAGGAATACTCAAGGGTACTCAAAACTACTCAAACTTACTCAACTCAGAAGTACTCAAGGATAAGATACTCAACTCCGAGATTAGATACTCAACTCAAGGATATGATATTCGACTCAAAGATATGATATTCGACTCTGGATACTCAACTTTGAATACTCAACTAAATATGACTGAACTCATTTCAATATAAAGCAATTTAAAACAAGTGCGATATAAAGAAACAAACTGTTTAAAAACA
>NW_026030722.1:0-278 GCF_019186545.1 Solanum stenotomum
AATTTTATGGAGGAATAAAATAAAACTGAAATAAAATGAGAAAGGAGAGAGAGAGGAAGTATTATTAATGTATATTTTCTTGCAAATGTTCTCTACAAAATGTTTTCATTCCACACTGTTCTTCATATGCAAATGTTCTATATATATACAAAGTAAGAGAAGAGCAAGAAACGTGAGGTGGCTATGAAGCCACCACATTTGACTAAGATAAGCCATCATTGTTGAAACTTGGAAATTTACATATTTTAACACTTAACACTTTTTTAATATCTACTTAC
>NW_026030723.1:0-349 GCF_019186545.1 Solanum stenotomum
ATTGTAGCCTTCAAAATTTCAAAACTATGGCTTCCTCTCTTTTCATGTAAACATTCCATGACAGATATGGGTCACACCCAAGGATAATAACACTAATTTAAATCTGAAAGTACTTTCTCATTGGGGTAAAGCTATTGAATCACACCCAATGTCAACTCCACGCAATTTTTCACATATCAAGTTTCAACTACCATTCAAATCATCATATACCTCATGCCAAAACTTAGAGAAATTTTTAGTCACCCCAGTAATTCTATATACTATGAGCATATAACCTCTATTTACTATCAAGTGTCTATGTAACACATCACATCAGTGTGTGGTCCCATCAACAAAGTAGTTTTTGATT
>NW_026030724.1:0-512 GCF_019186545.1 Solanum stenotomum
CTCCGGAGGTCGGTATTTCTAGGTCGGTGTTCACAGTTTTTTTAGTAGTGTTTGCCTCACCCTGCCAGGGCCGTCCTATATCTTGTCGAGGGCATAGAACTTGAATACTAAGTGGATCCACTAGTCTATGCTAAAAAGCACTAAGGAATTATCTAAAAAGTATGACCCTTTTCTACCCATGGTGGCTACATGTTTCTGGGGGCTGGGAGTTGTCTGAACTCTCCCCCATATCGGTGCTCAATACTACTCCCAAAATATAATACTAGCTCTTATGTTTAAAAACATATCTTCTTTCTTTGATTTGAGATAATTTCTCAAAACTTAGCTCAAAGGCTACTATTGGAAATCAAAGTTTCCTCTCTTGCTTAATTGTGAAAGCATTAACTCTTTTCTGAAAACTAGCTCAAAGACTCTTTGGAAATCTCAGTTTCCTTTCTTATTTAAATGTGAAAACACTTTAAATTCTTTGGGAATACATAGTCCCCAAATAATTTTTTGAAGAAATTAACTTC
>NW_026030725.1:0-442 GCF_019186545.1 Solanum stenotomum
GAGAGAGGAGGATCCAGAGCCAGTAGCAAACCCTTCAGTACTTCGTATACCAGATCAACCGGTGGGGCAGGCGCCATCCCAACCGCCACCCGGACTAGTTTGACTCCAGATGTCCAGGCCGCTATTGCTCAGCTCTTAGGTGTGATTAGGGGGAAGCAACATCCACCCGCCCCAGCCACACCAGCACTAGTACCGCAGGATCAGCCGAAGTAAGGGTACCTCAGGTCCAGATACCACCTGAAGGAGTACAGCCCTTGGCAGCGGAGAGTCCTATGCCGCTTGAGGACCAAAAGATGCTTGGTGTGTTTCTCAGGGAGTGCACTGCTGGCTGGTGGAGTTTGATGGATTATCTTATTTACTTTGGGCTGGGAGCCCGATTTTCTTCTTACTCAGTAGACTTAGCTTTTCCGTGAACCTGTCGGGCTTATGGGGGTTCGTTCAG
>NW_026030726.1:0-442 GCF_019186545.1 Solanum stenotomum
TTTAATTAACAGGCACACGTCTATTTTTAAAAATAAGAAATTGCAATTGAAAAACATAAATATAAACAAATCATAAAAATTATTATAAGTGTTTAACTGGTACAGAAAAAATGGAGTTTAAGGGTTAAAATGGAACAAGGCTAAGTTGGAGTGCCAAAATGAAAAATGAGGGCAAGTTTGAGGGGCTGTATATGTGTTTGGCCTTTACTATTCTACCCTTATTTAATTTTTTTGGAACTCAACTTTTCAATCAATGAATATGAATTAATTTATTTTGATTAATTAGTTTAACCAATGGACATGAATTATTTACTTAGATTTTCTAAGTTGGTCAAATGTATATTTTCAAGGCTAATAACTCTTATATTCAAGATCTCGATCTTAATTTTCCGTGCCAATTTGTTTGCAACAAATTTAAACATAATTTTATTCATCAGGGTAC
>NW_026030727.1:0-407 GCF_019186545.1 Solanum stenotomum
AACACTTGGAGCATTTATTCTATTAACTTTGGACAAAATTGTTTTGCCATATTTCACTCTTCTTTAATTTTTTAATGAGTTTTGAATTAATCTGCAACTCACCTCGCTTCCTCACAATATTTTCATTCAAGTCAAACTTCACTTCACTATCAAATGCTTCAGTACTCTATATATAATTTCCTCAAATGTTTTTTCTCAATTTTCAACTCTTTTAATGTACTTATTCCATGATCTGATATAATTTAAAGATCTAGCCAAAAGTTTTGTATGCATATGATCATGTCATCAAAGCTAAAAATATAATAAACTATATACAAGAAGAGCTAAGTAGAATGAATCAAAGTAAAATACAGAATTGAAAATTGTATTTCATTAAGTAAAAAGATAGAAGGATCACTGTCACGACC
>NW_026030728.1:0-408 GCF_019186545.1 Solanum stenotomum
CTGCGTCTTCGTCCTCCTCCTCTTTTTCTACCTCTTCTTCCTCTTCTACCTCTTCTACCTCTTCTTCCTTTTCTTCCTCTTCTACCTCTTCTTCCTCTTCTTCCTCTTCTTCCTCCTCGTCCTCCTCGTCCTCCTCTTCCTCCTCTTCCTCTTCGTCCTCCTCTTCCTCCTCGTCCTCCTCGTCTTCCTTGTCCTCCTCTCCCTTCTCTTCCTCCTCTTCCTCCTCTTCCTCTTCCTCTCCCTCTTCGTCCTCTTCCTCTCCCTCTTCCTCCTCCTCCTCATCTTCATCCTCCTCCTCCTCCTCTTCCTCCTCTTCCTCCTCTTCCTCTTCTTCCTCTTCTTCCTCGTCTTTCTCTTCTTCCTCGTTTTCCTTTTCTTTCTCTTCTTCCTCTTCTTCTTCTTCTTCTT
>NW_026030729.1:0-4094 GCF_019186545.1 Solanum stenotomum
ACAAGCATACCCCTTCCCCACAAAAATATCCTTCTTCACTATTACATATTGATCAGATTCAATAATTTGTTTAAAGCCTGCTTTATTAAGAAGAAAACTAGACATCAAATTTTTCCTCATAGAAGGAGTATAAAGTACATCTTTCAAAGTTAATACCCTTCCAGAAGTAAAACACAATTCGACACTTGAGTAGTGTGAGCATCACCAAGCATGATGATTTTGGGCTCCTCAAAATGAGTATATTTCTTAAACCAGTCTTTGTCATAACAGACATGACGGTTTGCACCAGAATCAGCCCACCATCCATCAACATTCTCAACCATGTTTATGCCGGTAATCACCGCCACAAAAGGTTCTTTGGTAACGTTTGCCTGAGGATTAGGACCACGTTTCCGAAATCTGCAAAATCGAGCAATATGCCCACTCTTGACACAAACAAAGCATGGTCCCTTGTCTTGAACTTGTTGATTTTGTGCTTGGATATTTTCACCATTATTTTTCTTGAACTTTTTCTTCTTAGGCTTCAAAGAAGTATTTTTGTGAGTTTCAGGAGTAGCATTATTTGAAGTAATTAAATTTACCTTCATTGTGATGTTGCTTTCTTCTGTTTGTAAAAGTGCATCTTGGCCCCTAGCCTCTTCTTCCATGCGGATTTTCATTATCAAGGTTTCAAGGGAGGTTTCCTTTTGTTTGTGGCGCATAGTTTTTTGAAATTCCTTCCAAGAAGGTGGAAGTTTATCTACTATGCCACAAACAATAAGGTTATCTTCAATTTTTACCTCCTCGGACCTTAGCTCTCCAACAATCATTATAAAGTCTTGAGCTTGGTCTACCACTGATTTGTTGTCCACCATTTGGAAACGAAAAAATCTACTAGCCGCATATTTTTTCACTCCAGTCTCTTCGGTATCATACTTACTCTGCAACGCTTGCACTAGAGTAAGTTCTATCATAATAATCATAAAAATTATCAGATAGACAATTAAGAATATAATACCGACACTTATAGGAATCACCATTGTACTTTTCCACTTTCTCTAGATGAGAAATAGTTTCATCATCATTCATAAAGGTGATGTCTACTTTATTAGGATTTTTCTCAGTTAACACATAAGAAACATTGAGAAGACTCAAGAAGAAATATACTTTACCCTTCCATCTCTTCAAATGGTTACCATTGAACCGAAATGGCTTGTTAAGGTCTCCCATCTTGACATCCGCGGTTTTTTCAATTGTAGCCATGTTGATTCTCCTTAAAATTGTTAGTGAAAACTTACAAGATAACAAAAATACAAGATTACAATTGAAAATAAATATGAAGAATATAAATCTCTTCAGGCTGAGGCGCGGATATCTCGCTCTCTTTAAGGAGATTCAAGCTCACTACAACAAATGTTTTCACCGATCCAGCAGTAGTCCTCTTGACTTGTCCTCTCCAGGATACAACAGCCTTCACAAAGTATAACTCAACAACTCTGGACAAGAGTTGAGTCAAAGCTCCATAAAAAAGAACACCTCCCTTCAACTAATAAGAACTCTCTTTTTTGACTAACTCTTTCACTCTATATTTTTCTAGTGCATTGTGTGTGTTACAAACCAAATGAAGAGCACCACTATTTATACTACAAGAAGTCTTCCTAGAATTGAATAGGAAGATAATGGAGTAATAAATAGTGAAGATAAATGGCCTAGAGGTTACATATGTTACATAGGTTACAAAGAATAATGAGGGAGTAAAGAATGAGATAATGGAGAAATAATATGGAGAAGTAATGGTCTTGGAAGACCACGTCCAAGGCAGTAAGCAAACGACTAGTCAGTAGCCTAGGCAATTAAGCCTAAAAGGCATTTACACCAAATGTGAGTAATTAGGCACAAATGCCTACCAACGGTAGCAATGAAACTGCCCACTAACTGTTGAAACAATCAGCATCTTTCTAACTCCAAAATATAGCAAATTAATATATTAAAATATTAATATTAAAATGCTAATAAACCAACACTTGCCAAGGTAAGGACATGATATATGAACTATGGTGGATCCACTAGATAATGTTTATCTAAGAGAAATCCTATAATGACACGTAGTTCTAGGACTTGCGGATTTCTAGCAAAGGCCCACAAACGCTAAACAGAAACCTTCATCCCATAAGGCCACTCAGTGCTAAGTATACTCCCAATGGAGACATGCGTAATTTGGAAACAATAATAAATTATACTACATAATCATACTAATAACTTATACATACTGATTAGCTCCTAAATCATGATAACGGAAAACTTACTGAGGGACACTTGAAAGCATCATATATCATGATAGTTTGAAAATAATCTGAAAGCATCCCAATTCATGAAAATCAGATAAACTGAGACATACATTTGAAAATAACGTAATTTTGATCATGAAAATATTTGCATGCTATAGCTCATGAAATTATCATTAAAACACGGAATTATACTTGAAATCATGGAAATTCATGGGTAAAACATGTAATTATGGATGATCATGAAGAAAATTGATTTGTATTAAAAACCCATGAAGATCGTGGAAACTTCTAGCTTGTAGGAATCATAAACTTGAAATTCTAAGGTTTATTTGGGATTCAAAGGGATACCCATTGATGAAATTTTCAGATACATGGAGTAGAAACCTTGACTTTATTCTTGAAATGAAGACTTGAAACTTGAAACCCTAGTTCTTGCTCGTTAGGAGACTTGAGAGAGAAGAAATCTAATTTGGGGATAATTATGAGGGAATGGGCAAGTTATGATCTATAGGATCCACTTAGCCCCACTTGAAATAGGTCAAAGCGACATAGTATAAGAATTAAAAGAGTTGAGAAAGACTAAAATAATCTTGACTTAAAAACTGACGGAAGCCTTCTACGACTCCTTCCATGGACCGTACACCACTCCATGAACCATGAAGGTGTTCGTTAAAGCAGAGGAGATCTGTGTTCCTGAAGGTCGTCTTCTACGGAAACTAATACGGGCCACACAAGTGCTCGTGAATGACAAGATTCCTGAGTTTTGGGGGTTTGGTTCACGGACCAGTACACGGCCCGTGAACCCACCCATGAAACTCACCTCCAAAATTTCCAATTTTTTAGTTCAATTCCACGGATCCCTTCATGGCCCGTGGTTCCTTTTACGGTCCATACAAACCCTTTTTTTCTGCAACTTTCAGTTCTTTATGTAACTTTCAGTTCTTTCTGTTTCCCAAGACTCAATCAGCAAAAATGCGCTTTCAAGTCAATTTCATTAAATTTGGGTCCATGTACACAAATAGGATGGTTCAAATTTTAGTTGAAAGGTTCGAGGGGCTACAATAAACAAAGTAATTGCTATCTCGAGCTTAAATTTATATTGAAAAAAATAAAATTTTAAACTCATACGCCTTTACTGTGGATATTTCAGTAACGATGGAACAAATCATTGCATTAACACCTCTAGCTAGTCTAATAACTAATTGAAACGTTCAAATGGACCTCCACACCCCCTTAATTATAAGCATGGATTAGACTGAGATTATGCACGATACTCGACTAATTAATTTTTATGTACTTTATTTTCAGATTTTGGAGGTTATCACTTCCCATTGGAGCAACTGCAGATCACCCATTGGCTAACCCATTTGGTCCATTAAGCCCAAAACTCGAGCCCAAGAAGCTTGATCCACTATTGGTAATTGTGGGAGGAAATGAACTTCTCAAAGATAGAGTTGAAGATTATGCAAACAAGATGAAAGAGCTAAACAAGGATGTTCACTATTTTGAGTTTGAAGAAATGCAACATGGGTTTTTCACAAATGACCCTTTCTCACAAGTTGCAAATATGGTTTTGCAAGAGATCAAGTGCTTCATGTGTAAGACCTCTTCTTAGGACTATAAGAACATATATATGTGAGCTAGCTCGTAATGTTTACTGTTGCTCCCAAATACACACATAAAGACTTATGATCAATTATTCACTAAATTAAACTAGAACTTGTTATCTAATCAAGTTCACCAAATTGAGATTCTGTTATTAACTACATTAGAAATATCTAAAGGAAGGATTGAGATTATATCAGAGAATTTATTGTTATGAATTCA
>NW_026030730.1:0-532 GCF_019186545.1 Solanum stenotomum
TTGGGTCAGGGATGTCAATATGGGTCGGTATGTAGGTAGGAGAAAGTTTGGTGGGTTAGAATTTACTTTAACCAATAGAAAGAAGCCACGTAATAAATAATAATAATAATAATAATAATAATTAAAAAATATAGGGTTGTTAGTTTAAAGGGTAATAGTGGACCAAAAAGGTTGACTGAGGGGTATTTTTAACCCAATAGGTGGATAAGGAGTATTTTTAACCCAATAGGTGGATAAGGGGTATTTTTAAACATTTTCGAATAGTACATGAGTAATTTCGATAAGCTGTCTGACTTTTTGAACAAAGAAGAAATTAGTAAAATCATAAATCCACAATCTCAGTGTACCCAACATTAGAAAGGGCATGTTTTTTTCAGAAGCATGCAATACACATGATTATAGCCTAATAGGAGAAGGACAAAGGAATTTAATCACAAATGAAACACTCCCCAGTTAATAGTATAATCCACATAATATCTTGCACATTTTCTCTTTGTAGTGTTTGTACACCCCTTCCCCATACACCATGTAC
>NW_026030731.1:0-434 GCF_019186545.1 Solanum stenotomum
TCCATTTACAAGGGAACAATTGGAAATTTTGCACAAACTCCTTCAATCTCCACAATTTCGTGCAAATGCACAAAATTCTTTTAATCCTTCCTGTTCTTTTGCTGAAACAGGTATTGTATCGTCTGTTTTTCTTAGTACCAATTCCAACCAAATAGATTCTTGGATCATAGATTCAGGAGCCAGTGACCACATGACTGGAAGTTCCCGTTTTTTCTCTACTTACACTCCTTGTGTAGGGAACAGTAAAATCAAGATAGCTGATGGTTCCTTCTCTGCAATTGCTGGAAAAGGAACTTAAATTAACCCGTTCTCTTAATTGTCGTGCTATTTTTTATTCCGATTTGTGTGAATTTCAGGAAAAGGTTTCGGGGAAGATGATTGGCAGTGCTAGAGAATTAGGTCTTTTTTTTCTTGACAACGGGAACAACTCACTA
>NW_026030732.1:0-750 GCF_019186545.1 Solanum stenotomum
TCTAAGAAACACTAAACCCTAAAACTTACGGAAAACTCTTAAACCCCAAGCCTTATGAAACACCAAGAAACCCTAAATCCTTGAAACACCTTTAAAAACACTAAACCTAAAAAATCCCTAAATCTAAAATCAAAAGTCCTAAACCCTAAGTTCTAAGAACTCCTAAACCGTAAAAAATCATGAAAAAGCCTGTTAAAACCCTAAACCAAAAAAATTCTACAAAATTTTAAGCCCTAAACCTTTAACCTTACAAACCCTTAACAATAAACCTAGACCTAAAACCCTAAATCCTAAGACATTCTGTACCCAAAGAAATCCAAAATCCTTCACTCTAAACCTTAGGGCTAAATCCAAAGAAACCCTAAACCCTTAAAAAAATCAAACACTAAGAAGTCCTAAACGCTAAATCTTATAACCTAAGAAACTTTAAATCCTAAACTCTAAACCATAGGGCTAATCCCTAAACCCCAAACCATATGAAACACTAGAAAACTCTAAACCTTAAAACTATAATACCCCATGTAATGACTTGAAAAGTTGACTTTGGTCAACCTTCTTGGAAGTCGTGCTCAGATGAAAATTCTGACAGCTAGGTTAACTTCGGAATATTGATTTTGGTCTAGAACGACCTTTTGTTCACTTCCCGAGGCTTTAGATGGCAATTGTGGAATCTGGTTCAAAACGATACTGGGTGTGGGACCCACTTTTCATCGAAGCGAGCTCAAATGGAAATTCCACCTTCACCGTTGA
>NW_026030733.1:0-221 GCF_019186545.1 Solanum stenotomum
TCCTTGATATAAAGTTATTTCCTATTCTGTTATCGGAAAAACTTACTCGTGGTCTTTCTTCGGTTGTTGTTCTTCTACCTGAAAGAACGTCCATTTTTGAGATCTTCTAACTATAGTTGGTCTTTCTTTAAGTGGAGTAATTTCAATATTTTTTAATTGATTTATTAATTCGTCTATTTCAGTAGTTTTAGGGTGTTCTTTTATAACTTCTTTTTCTTTAG
>NW_026030734.1:0-357 GCF_019186545.1 Solanum stenotomum
AACTTAATATATTAAAGAGACATATAACAAATGGTTAATATTTGAAATTCTGCGTGTGCCACATAAATTAGAACAAACAGAGTAATAAATATTATTTTCAAAATTATGTAAAAAAAAAAGGTACTGCAAATCACAATAGCTAACAATTTAAAATATTTTTAAAATCATATAAAAATTTCAATAACTTTTCAAATTCCATAATATAACACTTAAATACTACATATTATATATTAATTACTATACTATAAATGACTTAAATACTCCATATTATCTATTACAATAATTAACAATTATTTGACACTTTAAATTCTATCAATGCCATATAAATTTGGATAAAAAACCTAACATATAATATTT
>NW_026030735.1:0-1178 GCF_019186545.1 Solanum stenotomum
ATAAGTTAGGAGTGGTGGCACTACATCTCCCACTACATCTGGAGATGTAGAAGTAATCGCAGATTCCTCAAAAGTTGGTACAGGTAAAACCTGAGGTATGGGTAAGACCATAGAAACATCAGGATGATCAGAAGAAGTATAGTAAGGCTGAGACTCAAAGAATGTAACATCAGCGGACATAAGGTAACAATGAAGATCATGTGAATAACAACGATACCCTTTTTGAACTCGAGAGTAACCAAGAAAGACACATTTGAGGGCACGAGGGGCTAATTTATCTTTCCCTGGGGCTAAGTTATGAACAAAGCATGTGCTCCCAAAGACACGAGGGGGGATAGGATAGAGATGTGACTCAGGAAACAGTATGGAATGTGGAACCTGATTCTGAAGAGAAGATGAGGGCATTCTATTTATTAAATAACAAGACGTAAGAACTGCATCTCCCCAAAAACGCAGCGGAACATGGGATTCAAGGAGAAGAGTACGAGCAGTCTCAATAAGATGGCTATTTTTCCTTTCTGCTACACCGTTTTGTTGAGGGGTGTATGGACAAGTAGTCTGGTGAATAATGCCTTGGTGAGTCATAAACTCCTGAAATTGGGAGGATAAGTATTCTAAGGCATTATCACTACGAAAAGTACGAATAGAAACACCAAATTGATTTTTTATTTCGGCAAAAAAACTTTTAAATATAGAAAATAACTCAGAACGATCTTTCATTAGGAAAACCCAAGTACATCTTGAATAGTCATCAATGAAACTAACAAAATAACGAAATCCTAAGGTGGAATTGACTCTACTAGGACCCCAAATATCAGAATGAACTAATGAAAAAATAGACTCTGAACAACCCTCAGTACTACATGAAAATGTAGCACGAGTGTGTTTCCCAAGTTGACACGACTCACAATCTAATTTGGATAAACTAGACAAACTAGACACCATCTTTTGCAGTTTGGATAGACTCGGATGTCCCAAACGTTTGTGAATTAGATCTGGGGAATCTGTAACGAAGCATGCTTTCAAGGAATTTGGAGAGGCAAGGTAGTAAAGGCCTTGTGATTCATGTCCTGTTCCAATCGTCTGTCCCGTACTGCGGTCCTGCATGAAAAAAAAGTCATCAAAAAAAGTTATGCTACAATGTAGAGCCTCGTCAAACGACTAACAGATGCTAGATT
>NW_026030736.1:0-300 GCF_019186545.1 Solanum stenotomum
ATTTGTGACGGATCACGAAAATGGCCAATTCATTTTTTCTAAAAAGATACTTCAAGCATGAAAAACTCAAAAGGTGTTGGGTGAACCGGTGTCGAATAGGTTTCAACCTGAATGTTCTGAGGAGTACAAAGAATTATTAAGGAAGAACCTCACCGGAACCATCGAGCCTGGTCTGAATGTCCCTCATATTATTACATACGTAGGTTCTAAAAATCAAGTTCGACTCCATCGACTTCAAGAGGAGTATGAGAAGAATAAGTTGGATCATCAATACCGACATTCAGAAGATGCCAAAGTCAT
>NW_026030737.1:0-343 GCF_019186545.1 Solanum stenotomum
AGGGGTGCCACTCATTTGCAAAGGCATCAAGCAAGTTGTAAGCAATCTTCCAAAGCTAATACAAAAGCCTTCTTCCAAATTCTCTCTCTTTGTTCTTTCCAAAACTTTCCTTAAGCATTCTCTTAGCAATCCAAGTCCTAAAGGCTTCCTTGAGTTTACAAGACTCTTGAAAGATTAGTGAGTAAACCGTCAAGGGCCACACGGAAACTTAGCCATCACTCTAAGTCCGTGACAAAGTGGTATCAGAGCGAGGTTCAATACTAAGGGAATGGCAACCGAAGGGGAGATAAACGCTGCTAGCACCACCAACATCCATCCGGATGGTGGAAAGAAGTCCCGAAAG
>NW_026030738.1:0-729 GCF_019186545.1 Solanum stenotomum
CTAAGAATGACAATAATATTCAATATTTGTTCTTTAGTTTTACATTGATTTAGACAAATAAAATGCATAATCTAATTTTAATTTCCTTTAATATTTAGTCATGTAACTAATACTTATTAAACTTAATTTTTTAGCATGATTTAGTACTTTTAAATTATGATCATTTTCATTATGACTTGTTAATTTGCAATATTTGTTTTACGCGATTTCATTATTATTATTTTTGTTGGATATTTTAGTGTCATTAATCATATCATATTGTGTTATATTTTTAAGAAACATCTTAGATAGTTGTATTTTGGTAGGATAAAGAATATTTGAAGTACAAGTAAATTATATGTTTGTATGAATACTTTATCGGAAAAACCGAAAAAGCCGAAAAAACCCGAGGTTAAAAAACCCGAGTTTTATTGGTTTGATTTGGTTTATAAATTTAAAAATCCGACACAAATGGTTTGGTTTGATATTTGAAAAATCCGAACTAACCTGGCCATGTACACCCCTAACTTAGACTTTTCTTATAAATTATTATTATGTTAGGCCCCAATCAATAATATCATTGAAAAATTATTAGTCCTTGTGAACCCTCTCATAATCTATTATTTGTCCTTAGTTTTAGTTTTTGACACATTCCTTGAAAAAATAATCACTCCTAATAAGAAAAAATGTGTTTTTTAATTAATAATCACCCTTGGCAATAACATAATCAATGTGGTGTTTTAAAAGTAA
>NW_026030739.1:0-786 GCF_019186545.1 Solanum stenotomum
TATATAATAATACTATCTCGCATTTCATTCTCGAATGGATTATATGTTAGCTCTTCACCTCTACATCATGACATGAGATATTAAGTTCATGATTAGACGACGGACTGATAGAATTTGTACATTACTCTAGAAATATAAATATAATTATCTCCTAATTCATATCAACGTAGTTTCATACTCTAAATATGGATTATAGATATTTTTTTATTTATTCCACGAATTCTAACTTTTTATTTATAAAAGTATACAAAATTGTTACACTTTTTGAACAATTAATTGTAGGTGTAAAATGAAATTTTAGTATTATGCACAATAGCAAAATTATGAGTATTAACAGGAATATTTTAAACAAACCGACCTCCGGATGTCACTTTTATTGAAAGTAATTAGATTTAATAAAAAATACCGACGTCATGAGGTCGGTATCACATTAAATTTTAAGATAAATAAAAGTAATCATGTTAATTAAATAATATTGACATCGGGAGGTTGGTATTTTATATTAAATTATTTTTTAACTTGTATAAAACCGTCATTCGGAGGACAATTTATTTAAAGTTAATTGAAAATATTCATTTATTACATAACACAAAATCGTCCTCCGGAAGATGATTTAAATAAAATTAAATCAAAATAGAAAATAATACCGACATCAAGAGGTCGGTTTTTATTGTAATTCATTTTTTGGGAAAAATTCCGACCTCTTGAGGTCGGAATTTGGTTTACCGGCAAACCGCAAACCGACCTCTGGATGTCTCTTTTAAAAGTAATTAGATGAAATAAAAA
>NW_026030740.1:0-459 GCF_019186545.1 Solanum stenotomum
TTTATACTGTAGTAATATGAGAAAATCTGTAAAAATATATTCCATCTGTTTCGACTTGTTTGTCTTACTTTCCTTTTTGGTCCGTTTAAAAAAGAATCTCTTTCCTTTTTTGGCTACTCTTTAATTCTAACTTTCCACATTACACGTTAAGATTACAAGATTAAATGATATTTTGATACATTCTATATATCTTTGATTTAAGACCCCAAAGGATTGAAAAGTTTTCTTTACTTTCTTAAACTTCGTGGCAACTGACAAGTCAAAATCAGACAAACAAATTGAAACAGAACCTTGAACCCATTAAGTTAAAAATCTTGGATTTGCCTCTGCTCGCATGTGTATGTAAAAGACTGCATGGGATGAGGCATTGATATGTGGAGAGAGAAAGAGTAGAAAGCTTGTGAGTGATCAGATTGAGATGCACCTTGTAAACAGAGCCAAAACCACCTTCCCCAATTT
>NW_026030741.1:0-232 GCF_019186545.1 Solanum stenotomum
TTGTTATGATTTTTTACCGTTTAGGGGTACTTACGGCTTAGGGTTTCATTGGGTTTAGGGCTTAGGATTTTAAATTTTGAGTTTTTAGGGATTAGGGATTTTAAGGGTGTTTTTAGGTTTAGTCTTTATAAAGGTGTTTTTAGCCTTTAGCGTCTGTTGGTGTTTCATAAGTCCTGGGGTTTCCCTAAGGTTTAGGGTTTAGGGTTTCATAGGTTTAGGCTTTTAAAGGTGT
>NW_026030742.1:0-654 GCF_019186545.1 Solanum stenotomum
TTGAGGAGCTACCAGTAAAGCCAGACATTTATTTGGCAGGCATTACTTGGTGCCTGTAGTATTCACGGTGATGCTGAGATAGGGAAATATGCAACTGATCAATGGCTCTTGACTTCACCTGATAATCCCGTGCCATTTGTTCTACTGGCAAATATATATTCTTCCAGAGGGAGGTGGAAAGAGAGAGCTAGAACCATAAGGAAAATGAAGGAGACGGGGACAAGCTGGATAGAGATTGAGAATGAAATCCATTGTTTCGTAGTTGCAGATCAAATGCATCCCAGAACCATGATCATTTATTCTACCTTGCTGGAGTTGTTCAGACACATGAGAGATGAAGGGTATGTACCAGATAATTGGTTCATTCTATATTACATGGATGGTGATGAGACGGATTTTTCAGTCGATTTGCAAGATACCTCTCAACTGGTTGGTGGCTGATCATTGCTATGTAATCTATGTATCTTGACTCATTGCAGCAAATTGTGACCATGATATCTTTTCATTAATCATTAACAAAATACCCTCTTGTGAAGTAAAGCTAGAACTAGTATGCTCCTTTGGGACATAAAGGGATCAAATCAAATTAAAGCTAGAACTAGTATGCTCCTTTGGGACATAAAGGGATCAAATCAAATTATCTGATTTCTGAAA
>NW_026030743.1:0-710 GCF_019186545.1 Solanum stenotomum
GCTATTTTCCTACTCTTGTTTAATTTCTTTCCTCAGATCCGTTACTCGTTGTTCCGGGTTATGGGTTGGCTTACCTGCTGGTGGGTTATAGTAGGTGCCATCATGACTCGATAAATCGGGTCGTGACAATTAATATTACATATTTTCGTTGTTCCATTAATCTCGTTATGTAGTAATAATGTGGTTTTATTTCGTCTTCCATTGATTTTTGTGGGGTTTTCTCTATTCTTCTTGAGATACTCATTTTTGATGAAAATTGGGGTATTTCATTGTTTATTATTTTTTATGTACTTAGTCTTTCTTTTACTATTTCTAAATCTTCTTCTATATCAATTTTATTATAACTATAGTCATTTTTGTCTATGACTGTGACTATCCTTTCAAAGGGATCTTCTATTTTTATTTTATCTATTTTATTTTTTGCTGTTATTTTATGTTTTGTTGTTAGAACATATAAGTTTTTACATCTAGCTGTAAATATTTTACTTCCTGGGGCTAGTTCTATCCCTGACATTCGCCAGTATAATACTAGTGATTTATCTATATTTCTGTCATTTATTGCTACTGAGTAGTTAACACTTATTAAAAACTTAAATTTTTGGTATATGAGGTTACCTCTTACTGCACTTATTATATTTTTTTCTATAAATTGTATAATTCTATCATCCGCTAAGTTTATTTTTATGGGTGTATCTATTTCTTCTCTAAAA
>NW_026030744.1:0-597 GCF_019186545.1 Solanum stenotomum
CATGCCCGCAACATATCCTCAAGGACCTAAATAGTGCGCTCTGACTGACCATCCGTCTGTGGGTGAAATGTTTTGCTAAGGTGGACACGGGTGCCCAACTCCTCCTGAAAAGCCCTCCAAAAGCTGGAAGTGAACTGTGAACCTCGGTCTGAAATGATAGCAACAGGCACGCCATGAAGGCGGACCACCTCCCTAATGTAGATACGAGCCAACCTCTCGGCACTAAAAGTAGTATGAACAGGAAGGAAGTGTGCTGACTTGGTCAATCGATCCACGATGACCCAAATGCTGTCAACACCTCTAGAAGTCCGAGGCAACCCCACAACAAAGTCCATAGTGATACGCTCCCACTTCCACTCTGGAATGGGTAATCTCTGGAACTCGCCACCAGGCCTCAAATGCTCGGCCTTTACCTGCTGGCAGCACAAGCAACGGGAAACAAAGTCAGCAATATCTCTCCTCATGCCACTCCACCAGTAATGCTGCCTCAAATCATGATACCTCTTCGCTGTGCCCGGATGGATAGAGTATCTAGACTCATGGGCCTCAGAAAGTATCAACTGTATCATATCTCCAACTCTCGGAACACAGATGCGG
>NW_026030745.1:0-278 GCF_019186545.1 Solanum stenotomum
TAGATTTAATAGTCTAAAAAAGTTCTTTCAGTAGAATTTCACCTAAGAATGTGAAGGAGGATATGTAATTGACAACTTAAAATTTGACAGAAAGTTAGTAGGTGTGCTTCTTGGAATTTGATTACTCCAAAGTTGTAGATTTTTCTTTGCTTAATTTGTGGTTCATTCATCTTCCACATCCGCCGGTGGATGATAACATTAATTAATTCATAGGTAAGTATTGAAGAAAGATCACACCTTTGAATATGCATTTATGATCCACAACAATAAATTTGACC
>NW_026030746.1:0-681 GCF_019186545.1 Solanum stenotomum
CCTTTTCTTCTTCATTTTTATTTTTATCCTCCTCCTCTACAATTTTCATATTTTCATTATGTTTCTGTATAACAAGTTCTTCTAATGGTGTTTGTACTTTAGCTACTTTACTTGATTTATCAGAAACTAATTCACTTGTTTTTCTTTTGGAAGCCATTTTATCTACAAATAGAAAAAATGAAACAACTTACAATCAATTGTGCATCATTAAAAAAAGATAGCAATAAATTTAATAAATTCAACATAATATAATATTCTACAGATAGTTCACTTGTTGCAATAAATAACCTATCTGTTATAACAAATAGGCCATCTATTGCAACAGGGGAGGCCCTAATGTAGTTAATTTCAAAAGATAAATATAAGAACACCAACAAAACAAAGAATTGATGCAAAGAGATGGCCATCAAAAAGTTGGGAATGCATTTGAAAATATAATTGATGCAAATAGGACTCTTCACGAGATCAAACTTCTTTCTCACATTTGAAACTGCTAACGAATACATAAAGAGAAGACAACTCAAGTCTTCTTTTTCTTTATAACTAAAAAGGAAAAGAGATCAAACTTCTTTCTCACATTTGAAACTACTAACGAATACATAAAGTTCCTCTTTTGGGCAAAATCTCTAGTTTACGCTATTGAAAAACTCATAGCCCCATGACAAACTCTTCTAATCTTCC
>NW_026030747.1:0-774 GCF_019186545.1 Solanum stenotomum
AATTATGACCATGAACGACTCAACTCAAGAACTCAAAAATACTTCTCTTCTCAAGACTGCTCGACTTATAGGATTCATGCGGAATTATGGGTATGAACAATTCAACTCAAAGACTTTATGGGTAACATGTAATAGTCCCATGCTTAGAAATATAATCTCAAAGGGGATTAGGAACTCAATACTCAAGACTTAGAACTTGAAGATACTACTCCTCTCAAAGATACTCAACTTCTGGAGTTCATGCGGAATTTATGGGCATGAACGAATTGACTCGTAGGTCTACATAACATTATGAAATTCATGTATGTGACTCTTCTCATTCTCTGACTTACTTCCTCAAAACTTAGTTCAAATTGATAGTTGATCTCAAAGGATTCACAATTGAACTCAAAGCTTTCTTGAACTCTACTGTTAACTCTCTCTTGAATTTGAATTATGAATTCAAGAGTTATGATTCATGATATGAAGGATCTCAATAACAATATAGCTATTCGATAATTATAAATAGAACTTTTAAAAGAAACATGAATTCAAGAACTCAAAATCAACTTATCTCAAGAATACTCAAATCTAGGGAAAGTTTCCTAAATTACTCTTTTTCTGATCTGAAAGTAGATGTAGGGTGTGAGGACGAACTAGTCCAACACTATGATAGCCTTACATACCTAGAAGAACAAGATTCTTGAAGAATATTTAAGAATCTTGAAGAAGAACTTGATTAGAAGCCTTGAAACCCTAGCTTGAAAGTAAACAATCAAGTAGACCTTTCTTGAG
>NW_026030748.1:0-652 GCF_019186545.1 Solanum stenotomum
GTTCCTGCTTAACCTAAACCCTTTAAACTCCAAAGTTTGTCTTATCAATCAATATTATGCCATCTACAAATAACATACACCAAGGCACTTCATCTTGAATGCTTTGCGTGAATTCATCCATCACCGAGGCAAATGGAAGCGGGCTAAGAGTTGATCCTTGGGGCAATCCCATCTTTACAGAAAAGTGCTCTCCTCATACATGCCCTTTTATCGCCCTAATGTAAGCCACTGGTACCCTCCTAGCCTCCGAGCATCTCCAGAGGATGACCCTCAAAGAAGTGAGCCCTTGTCACTTTTTCCGCTCCTCACACTCCAAACCACTAGCCTCGAGTAAAAAGAAAGAAAGAGCATCACTGTTTGTACTATATCAAGCTTGTGGCTAAGGCACTGCCAATCAAATTCTGGCAAACTGAATCGCTTCAAAAATACCAAGATTCAGATTAAAAGCTCAATAAGCTTACAACTCCAATAACCACATCAACAACAACTGCACCTCAGTCCCAAACAAATTATTATTGGCTATATGAATCTCTACGCCTTCATTTAAACTCATTTCATATCATCATACTATATATATATTTTACTACTATTAATAATAGTCTAGGAAGTAGGCAGATGGTCGTCAACATGCCTGCTTTCTAAACAGGGGCGA
>NW_026030749.1:0-415 GCF_019186545.1 Solanum stenotomum
TATTTTGTGATTAGGCGGTTGTATCCTGGAGAGGACAAGTCAAGAAGGACTACTGCTGGACCAGTGAAAACATTTGTTGTAGTGGGCTTGAATCTCCTTAAAGAGAGCGAGATATCCGCGCCTCAGCCTGAAGAGATTTCTGTTTCTTCATTTTATTTCAATTGTAATCTTGCATTTTTATTATCTTGTAAGTTTTTCACCTACAATTTTAAGGAGATTCAACATGGCTACAATTGAAAAAACCGCGGATGTCAAGATGGGAGATCTTAACAAGCTATTTCGGTTCAATGGTAACCATTTTAAGAGATGGAAGGGTAAAGTACTTTTCTACTTGAGTCTTCTCAATGTTTCTTATGTGTTAACTGAGAAGAATCCTAATAAAGTAGGCATCACCTCTATGAATGATGATGAAACT